>NW_028270167.1:103465094-103706368 GCF_037043375.1 Chiloscyllium plagiosum | reverse complement strand
TTATCTCCAATGATATAACAGACACTAGCTGTTGACAGAATCCAGCAGAACAATGTATTTATTTCCTGTTAGAAAGTGAATAAAATAAGTCTGGGTATCAGAAGCAGGCATTTATGGCACTCTTACTGATAAGACTGACAAACTGGGGTGGGTGTGGGTGCGGGTTGGGAGCGTTGAAAGAAGGGGACGGACACCTCAGGTGAGGATCGAAGAATGCTTGACACATCTTGTAATCACATTCACTGCTTTGCTAACTGTAGCTTCGTTGTTAATTCTTGGGTCTTGTCCATAAATGAACATTCTTATCCATCTGCACACATTGATTACTCCGTGTAGATGAAGTCATTTCTCTGAATCCAATTCAAATTATCCTGTTTTGTTGACATTGTAACTCATCATTAAGTCTTCCAGATGCATTCAGTTTCTTTCCCTGTGTTTTACTTTTTTCTGTCTATTTATAAAAAAGCATGTTGGTGGCTGGGAGTCTCCACATTCGCTATCTCCTATTCTTTTGTTTTTTAAGCAGTAACACATACATTCGATCTCTGAACATTCAATCCGTTGAAAATGGTCAATAAGACTAATAGCAGGCAATGTCAACATCCCACCCAGAGCAGCTATTGTTGTTTCATTAAAAGTATTGTAGTGAAGGGGGGGGGGGGGGGGGGGGGGGGTAACTGGAGTTGTTTGTTCTGTGACTGTGATTGATGTCAATCTCCATGCGATCCTTGTTGTGTAACTGGAGAGTTTCTCTCTTTTATTAATAAGGGGCTTATTTCAATGTTTATTCCATAGTATCAGTAACAGTATCACCCTCAACACGACTGCGATCAGCAGCTCCAGAGAGAGTGGAAAGAGAGATCAGAATCTGAGAATATTAGACTGGAATGTTACAACAATTGATCAGAATCTGAGAACAATAGTCTGGAATGTTCCAACAATGGATAGGAATTTATCCGATGGTCTTTACTGGGTTACTAAGGAATGAATATTGTTAACATTGAAAATGCAATGTGTATTGATGATTATTCAGGCAGGTTACTACCCCTTACTCGCAATTTCTGGTGTCCCTGGTAAGTCTACGTCTCTCTACTTATGTGAACAAATAACAAAGAACAAAGAAAATTACAGCACAGGAACAGGCCTTTCCGCGCTCCAATCCTGCGTTGATCAAAATCCTCGACCGAAACCTGTCGTGTATTTTCTAAGGGGTTATATCCCTTAGCTCCCTGTACATTCACGTATCTGTCTAGATACATCTTAAATGATGCTATTGTGTGCGCCTCTACCTCCTCTGCTGGCAACGCGTTCCAGGCACCCATCACACTCTGCATGAAGAACGTTCCTCGCATATCTCCCTTAAAAGTTTGCCCTTTCACTTTGAACTAGTGACTCCTATCAATTTAGTGCTCCACTGTGGAAAAAAAAAAGCCTCTCGATATCCACCCTTTGTATACCTCTCATGATTCTGTAGACATTCATCAGGTTCACCCTCAACCTGCGTCTTTCTAATCAAAGTAATCCTACTCAACCCTTTCCATAGCTGGCGCCCTCCACACCTGGCAACACCCTACTGAATCTCCTCAGCAACCTCTCCAAAACATCTACATCCTTTTGGTAATGTGGCAACCAGAAATGCACGCAGTATTCTAAATGTGGCCAAACCAAAGTCTTATACAACTGTAACATGACCTGCCAACTCTTTACTCAATATCCCTTCCGATGAAGGAAAGCATGTCGAATGCCTTCTTGACTATGCTACTGACCTGTGTTGCTACCCTCAGGGAACAATGAACCTGAACACCCTGATCTCTCTCTACATCAATTTTTCCTAGGACTTTACCATTTACTGTATAGTTCGCTTTTGAATTGGATCTTCCAAAATGCATCACCTCGCATTTGCCCAGATTAAACGGCGTCTGCCATTTCTCTGTCCATCTCTCCAATCTGATTATATTCTGCTGTATTCTCTGAGAACCACTATGGACGCCATCATTATTTCGGTCACCTATATTTGGCAAATAAATATTTTATTCACTTCCAAACACAAACTTGACTCCTATTCCATGAATTTACTTCCCTTCTTTGTTCATAATCTGTTCATAACCACAGTGGCCAATTTTATCTTCCGCTGATTTGTATTGTAATATTCCCTCAATCAACAATTACCACCTCCATAATATCCCATGTCTTCAGTCCTGCCTCGATGCTGTTTCTGAATAAGCCGTTATCCATATCTTTCTGATTGCAATTCTCTTCTGGCTTCTCTTCCAGTTAGAAATAGTTTGATTGAAAACATATTCTTGTCATTGCCTGGATCTATGACAGGTAGAATGAGTGAAGCCAGTTTGATTCGAAAATGAAGCGGTCACAGCTTTATTTCACCTCTTTCAACATAACTCGTAATCTTCCATCAGGAACAGGACTGTGCTTTCAGTGGCCATGAAACGACGGTTTCATTGAACTGTTTTGATTCTAGTACTTTCTGAGCGGGTGTAGGTGCAATGTCCATCATCTCCCAAGTGCAGTGCTCCGATGTGTTCACTCAGTATCAGAGGCCACCTCTGTCCTCCCGTGGAGGGGAATACATTCGTCTTGTCTCCACGAAAAATAAAAGATACAGAAAATCGTCCGGAAATGTTAGGGGACGGGGAACTGGTGAAAATGAGAAAGTGTGAGATTATAATTAATAAAGAGAAGTTACTTATAAAATTAATTGAATTGAAGGTTGGTAAGTTGCTGCATCAGATGAGCCCCATCACAGAGTGTTCAGGAACCTGGCAATAGACCTCGTGAAAGAATTATAGAGTCAGACAGCAAGGAAACAGACTCTTTGGTCCAACGAGTCCTTTCTGACCACAATTCCAAATTAACCCAGTCCCACCTTCCTGCGCCTGAACAATATCCCTCTGAACCTTTCCTATTCCACGTCTTTTTGTAACTACAAGAAAGGATGAAGGAATATTCTTCAAAATTCATTGTGCTCTGAAAATTCTAATTCCTACTCACTGGAAAGTAGCTTCTGTGGCCCTAAATATTTAAGATGGGAGGGGAAGAATAACAAAACAAATTATGGACGTTTGGACAACTTGTCAATGCTGAGGAAAACCTTTGAATCTTTTGTAAGGAATGTTATAACTAGACACTTGAGGAATCATGACGTGTCTTGGCAGAATCAGATTTGATTGAGGAAAGGGAATTCATCTTTTAGAAACGTGTAGAGTTTGTGTTAGTTGAAGCATTAACAAACGAGAACTGGTGGGAGCGGTGTGTTAGATTTGCAGAATACTTTGACATAGTTATTGACAGATGAGTGAAAGTCAATTATTAAGTGGATTGATCATTTGTTAGTGGAGACAATATGGAGAGCATCACTCTTTCCTGCACTGAAGGCTGTTACTCATGTGGTAACACATGGAACAGTGTTTGAATTACAGCAAATTGCAAGGCAGACAAATGATTGGATATGGGAAACAAATGGCATACATCTCATTTTGCATTGACTAAGTAGTGTGATATTGGGCGGTGTTGTAGTTCAAAGGACCTGCATTTCCTTTATCATGATTCATCAGAATAATACATACTTAAGTTGAAGAAATGGGCGTATTAAATGTGATGTTGCCCTTCATTGCAAGATGATTCAAATACGTAAGTAAAACCAGCTTCCTGCAATTGTAGAGACTTACTGAGAGAATATGTCGACACTGTGTACAGATTTGAACTCATTTGTAAGGAATTATCATATTACCACAGACACTGATGGTGGTACCATGGGGAGAGACTGAAGAAACTAAATGTTCAATCTGTAAAGCTGTGAGATGGTTACACTGAAACTTGAATGTTGGCGATGATCGCTTATACCAAAAGAAACACTGATAGCCTGAGAAATACTATACTTTATCCAGAGTTGAATGATTTTTTGCAATGTGCACCAAAGTACAGTGAAAAGCTTTGTTTGCAACCAGTACAGGCAGATCCCAGTAAGCAGGACATGCAGATCATAGGATGAGATAAAACGTGGATAGAGCAAGGCATAAAGTTTGTGTCCCAGACAAGAACAACGTGAACAAGATCAACGATATTTGAAGTCAGAGAGTACATTCATCAAACTAATGGGGGTTGTCTACTCGGTTATGTGCCACTGTATAACCCCGCAGTGACTGAGAGAGAGGCACGGGCTCTGAATGAGCCCTCGCCGCGTTAATGTGCAGTCGGTGTGTGATCCAATTCTGAATGTCATGTTCACAAAGCCCAAGAGCAGCCACAACACCTTTCTTCTAAAACAGTCAGCCTTTCCAAACAGGTTCTGACCTGCATAGAGAACATGGGTTTGTCTTCTTGGAGTTGGAAGATGCATCCGTGAGACTTCAAAGAAGATGTTTATCTTCCATCTTCACTGCGAGAAAACCACGTTAAAGACCCATCTGTGTACCATGTGCAATGGAGCCACGAGCAACAACGTTTGTCCATTTGTTTGTCATTTGAACACGAATTACATCATTCTGTTCCTGTACAAGTGAATTGAGGGGGAGAATGGCCCCCTCCTGTTCCAGGGTAAGTGACTCAAGGGGCTGAATGGCCTCCTGTTCCTGTGTCAGTGACTCAAGGGGCTGAATTGCCTCCCCCTGTTCCTGTGTAAGAGACTCAAGGGGCTGAATGACCTCCTCCTGTTCCTGTGTAAGTGACTCAAGGGGCTGAATGGCCTCCTCCTGTCCCTGTGTAAGAGACTCAAGGGGCTGAATGACCTCCTCCTGTTCCTGTGTAAGTGACCCAAGGGACTGAATGGCCTCCTACTGTTCCTGCGTCAGTGACTCAAGGGGCTTAATGGCCTCCTCCTGTTCCTGTCTAAGAGACTCAAGGGCTGAATGACCTCCTCCTGTTCCTGTGTAAGAGACTCAAGGGGCTGAATGACCTCCTCCTGTTCCTGCGTCAGTGACTCAAGGGGCTTAATGGCCTCCTCCTGTTCCTGTGTAAGAGACTCAAGGGGCTGAATGACCTCCTCCTGTTCCTGTGTAAGAGACTCAAGGGGCTGAATGACCTCCTCCTGTTCCTGTGTCAGTGACTCAAGGGGCTGAATGACCTCCCCCTGTTCCCGTGTAAGTGACTCAAGAGGCTGAATGGCCTCCTCCTGTTCCTGTGTCAGTGACTCAAGGGGCCGAATGGCCTCCTCCTGTTCCTAAGTGAGTGATTTAAAGGGCTGCATAGCCTCCTCCTGTTCCTGAGTAGTTACTCCCGGGACTGAATGGCCTACAGCTGTTCCTGCGTAAATGACTCAAGGGGCTGAATTGCCTCCTCCTGTCCCTGTGTAAGTGACCCAAGGGACTGAATGGCCTCCTCCTGTCCCTGTGTAAGAGACTCAAGGGACTGAATGGCCTCCTCCGGTTCCTGTGTAAGTGACCCAAGGGACTGAATGCCCTCCTCCTGTTCCTGTGTCAGTGACTCAAGGGGCTGAATGGCCTCCTCCTGTTCCTGTGTAAGAGACTCAAGGGGCTGAATGGCCTCCTCCTGTTCCTGTGTAAGTGACCCAAGGGGCTGAATGGCCTCCTCCTGTTCCTGTGTAAGAGACTTAAGGGACTGAATGGCCTCCTCCTGTTCCCGTGTAAGTGACCCAAGGGACTGAATGGCCTCCTCCTGTTCCCGTGTAAGTGACCCAAGTGACTGAATAGCCTCCTCCTGTTCCTGTGTAAGTGACTCCAGGGGCTGAATGGCCTCCTCCTGTTCCCGTGTAAGTGACCCAAGGGACTGAATGGCCTCCTCCTGTTCCTGTGTAAGTGACCCAAGGGACTGAATGGCATCCTCCTGTTCCTGTGTAAGAGACTTAAGGGGCTGAATGGCCTACTCCTGTTCTCGTGTAAGAGACTCAAGGGACTGAATGGCCTCCTACTGTTCCCGTGTAAGTGACCCAAGGGACTGAATGGCCTCCTCCTGTTCCTGTGTAAGTGACCCAAGGGACTGAATGGCCTCCTCCTGTTCCTGTGTAAGTGACGCAAGGGACTGAATGGCCTCCTCCTGTTCCCGTGTAAGTGACCCAAGGGGCTGCATGGCCTCCTCCTGTCCCTGTGTAAGTGACACAAGGGACTGAATGGCCTCCTCCTGTTCCTATGTAAGGGACCCAAGGGGCTGAATGGCCTCCTCCTGTTCCTGTGTAAGTGACCCAAGGGACTGAATGGCCTCCTCCTGTTCCTGTGTAAGTGACTCCAGTGGCTGAATGGCCTCCTCCTGGTCCCGTGTAAGTGACTCCAGGGGCTGAATGGCCTCCTCCTGTTACCGTGTAAGTGACCCAAGGGACTGAATGGCCTCCTCCTGTCCCTGTGTAAGTGACTCCAGGGGCTGAATGGCCTCCTCCTGTTCCTGTGTAAGTGACGCAAGGGAGTGAATGGCCTCCTCCTGTTCCCGTGTAAGTGACCAAAGGGACTGAATGGCCTCCTCCTGTTCCTGTGTAAGTGAAGCAAGGGGCTGAATGGCCTCCTCCTGTTCCTGTGTAAATGACTCAAGGGACTTACTGGCCTCCTCCTGTTCCTGTGTAAGTGACTCAAGGGACTGAATGGCCTCCTCCTGTTCCTGTGTAAGTGACACAAGGGACTGAATGGCCTCCTCCTGTTCCTGTGTAAGAGACTTAAGGGACTGAATGGCCTCCTCCTGTTCCCGTGTAAGAGACTCAAGGGGCTGAATGGCCTCCTCCTGTTCCCGTGTAAGTGACTCCAGGGGCTGAATGGCCTCCTCCTGTTCCTGTGTAAGAGACTTAAGGGACTGAATGGCCTCCTCCTGTCCCTGTGTAAGTGACCCAAGGGACTGAATGGCCTCCTCCTGTTTCCGTGTAAGTGACGCAAGGGACTGAATGGCCTCCTCCTGTTCCCGTGTAAGTGACCCAAGGGACTGAATGGCCTCCTCCTGTCCTGTGTAAGTGACACAAGGGACTGAATGGCATCCTCCTGTCCCTGTGTAAGTGACACAAGGGACTAAATGGCCTCCTCCTGTTCCCGTGTAAGTGACCCAAGGGACTGAATGGCCTCCTCCTGTTCCCGTGTAAGTGACCCAAGGGACTGAATGGCCTCCTCCTGTTCCCGTGTTAGTGACGCAAGGGACTGAATGGCCTCCTCCTGTTCCTGTGTAAGTGACACAAGGGGCTGAATGGCATCCTCCTGTTCCCGTGTAAGTGACCCAAGGGACTGAATGGCCTCCTCCTGTTCCTGTGTAAGTGACCCAAGGGAATGAATGGCCTCCTCCTGTTCCCGTGTAAGTGACGCAAGGGACTGAATGGCCTCCTCCTGTTCCCGTGTAAGTGACCCAAGGGACTGAATGGCCTCCTCCTGTCCCTGTGTAAGTGACACAAGGGACTGAATGGCCTCCTCCTGTCCCTGTGTAAGTCACACAAGGGACTGAATGGCCTCCTCCTGTTCCCGTGTAAGTGACCCAAGGGACTGAATGGCCTCCTCCTGTTCCCGTGTAAGTGACGCAAGGGACTGAATGGCCTTCTCCTGTTCCCATGTAAGTGACGCAAGGGACTGAATGGCATCCTCCTGTTCCTGTGTAAGTGACCCAAGGGACTGAATGGCCTCCTCCTGTTCCGTGTAAGTGACGC
The DNA here is from genome assembly GCF_037043375.1 of Chiloscyllium plagiosum. Taxonomy (NCBI): domain Eukaryota; kingdom Metazoa; phylum Chordata; class Chondrichthyes; order Orectolobiformes; family Hemiscylliidae; genus Chiloscyllium; species Chiloscyllium plagiosum. Next base: position 103,698,786 of record NW_028270167.1, on the reverse strand, counting down.
AAGGGACTGAATGGCCTCCTCCTGTTCCCGTGTAAGTGACCCAAGGGACTGAATGGCCTCCTCCTGTTCCCATGCAAGTGACACAAGGGACTGAATGGCCTCCTCCTGTTCCCGTGTAAGTGACCCAAGGGACTGAATGGCCTCCTCCTGTTCCTGTATAAGTGACCCAAGGGACTGAATGGCCTCCTCCTGTTCCTGTGTAAGTGACCCAAGGGACTGAATGGCCTCCTCCTGTTCCCGTGTAAGTGACGCAAGGGGCTGAATGGCCTCCTCCTGTTCCCGTGTAAGTGACGCAAGGGACTGAATGGCCTCCTCCTGTGCCCGTGTAAGTGACGCAAGGGGCTGAATGGCCTCCTCCTGTTCCTGTGTAAGAGACTCAAGGGACTGAATGGCCTCCTCCTGTTCCTGTGTAAGTGACCCAAGGTACTGAATGGCCTCCTCCTGTTCCCGTGTAAGTGACCCAAGGGACTGAATGGCCTCCTCCTGTTCCCGTGTAAGTGACTCAAGGGACTGAATGGCCTCCTCCTGTCCCTGTGTAATTGACTCAAGGGACTGAATGGCCTCCTCCTGTTCCCGTGTAAGTGACTCAAGGGACTGAATGGCCTCCTCCTGTCCCTGTGTAAGTGACTCAAGGGACTGAATGGCCTCCTCCTGTTCCTGTGTAAGTGACCCAAGGGACTGAATGGTCTCCACCTGTTCCCGTGTAAGTGACTCAAGGGACTGAATGGCCTCCTCCTGTCCCTGTGTAAGTGACCCAACGGACTGAATGGCCTCCACCTGTTCCTGTGTAAGAGACACAAGGGACTGAATGGCCTCCTCCTGTTCCCGTGTAAGTGACTCAAGGGACTGAATGGCCTCCTACTTTTCCCGTGTAAGTGACACAAGGGAGTGAATGGCCTCCTCCTGTTCCTGTGTAAGTGACCCAAGGGACTGAATGGCCTCCTCCTGTTCCCGTGTAAGAGACGCAAGGGACTGAATGGCCTCCTCCTGTTCCCGTGTAAGTGACTCAAGGGGCTGAATGGCCTCCTCCTGTTTCTCTGTAATTGACTCAAGGCGCTGAATGGCTTCCTCCTGTTCCTGTGTTTAATTACTCAAGGGGTTGAATGGCCTCCTTCTGTCTCTTTGGGAAATGACTTGAGCGGATGAATGGTTTTTTCCTCATATGATTGGTCAGTGCCAAGGGCCTGATTGGGTTAAAGTGATTCCTGTTTAACAGCTCGAAGTGCTGCATCGTGTGATGAACCTGTACCTTTAAGAGGTCATTTTGTCCGAGTTTCTGTTACGAGATGGTGAGCTGGTTCGTTAAGACCACTTGGGTAAACAACTGGAGAGACCTTGGGTTTATATTAATGCAGCCTGAATGGGTGTGGCCAGTTCTCAGATTAGGATATCTGTGTTTTAGTTTCGCAGTAGCGTCAGGCGCTCTTGGGGTGTCAAAAGAGTTGGAAGCTTCAGTAAATGTCTCTTGGCTGCTACTCTCTCTGAATTTTCTCTGGATGGTTTTTAAACCTCCTGCACTGGAGCACTGTATGTGAGAATCTGCCTCTGAATGAGCCTTTTTGCCAACTGGTTGTGTTTCTGGGATCTTACTCTATCGGTACAGTTAGTTAGCAAAAGGTAATGCATCTATTATTCGGTTAAGTTTTGCAAGCGTGTTAAGTTATGTTAAATTTCTCTTTCTTTGATTGTATTTTAATGGCAGTGTTTAAATTAAATGTTTTGGATAACATTGAGTAGTTTGACTGGTCACATTGCACCTGGACCAGTTACGTCACATTTGCCTTTAGAATAAGAAAATGTTTGGATCTAGGATATTGTTTAGAAGTGCTCTGCTCTGGTCTATAACAGTGCATTCCTTCTCTTCCTGTGTGATAAGCTGCAGGGACTGAATGGGCTATCTTTCTGTGCAGTAGTATGGCTTTTTTCATATGCTTGTAAAGTGAGCTTGAGACGCTGACTGAGTTCCTAATCCTGTGGCTCACCACTGGTCACAAGCCCTTAGTCTGAAAAGCAACCTCTCGCCACCACCCTGTTCTCTACCTTCAAATTAATTTGTATTCAATTGGTTAGCTTCACTGGAACACATATGACCTAACCATACTAATTTGTCTACAATGCAGAACCTTGTTGAGGGCTTAGCTGAAGTCTATATAGACAATATCTACCACAATGTTGTCATAAATCTTCGTTGTCACCTCTTCAAAAAACTCAAGTTAATGAGATACGGTTTCCCATGCACGAAGCAATGCTGACAATCGCTAATCAGTTCTTTCTTTACCAATTACATGTAAATCCTATCCCTCTGAAATCCCTCCAATAACAAACCCATCACTGGCATCGGCTCACTGGTTTATAGTTCTCTGGCTTTTTGGGCCACGGTTTGTTGTTCAAGTTCCACTCCTCCACTGGTCACAGCAAATTTTAAACGTAATCAGGTTAGTGAGCTTGGAGGTCATAGACGTCACAGACTGGGTAAAGATCAGTGTTCGGAACAAGTCAGGCAGGTTCCTAAAATAACAAGTTTGTGACCGAAACAAAGTTACTCAAACTATGGTGGATTCTTGGATATAGAAAATGGGGATATCAATATTTCCCTTTCTCAAAATATTGGCGCGTACAGGCACACACACAAAACAAAACACGCCTGCACATGTTTGATGACAAACTGAAAAACACACTGTCTGCAGAGTGCAAACTTTAAAGAATGTTGTCCAAATATTAGTTGAGTTCACGACAAAAGGGAAAAGAAAAATAAATTGTTCTAAATATTATTCAGTTGTTGAAGTTATCCTGCTCAAACAAGCTGTTGGCAATGGGATCTAATGGGATTTAGAGTCATCGAGTCATAGAGATGTACAGCATGGAAACAAACTCTTCGGTTCAACCCGTCCATGCCGACCACATATCCCAACCCAATCTAGTCCTACCTGTCAGCACCCGGCCCGTATCCCTCCAAAGCCTTCCTATACATATACCCATCCAAATGCCTCTTAAATATTGCAATTGTACCAGCCTCCACCACTTCCTCTGGCAGCTCATTCTATACACGTACCATCCTCTGTGTGAAACAATTGTCCCTTAGGTCTCTTTTATATCTTTCTCCTCTCACCCTAACCCTATACCCTCTAGTTATAGGCTCCCAGACCCCAGCGAAACGACTTTGCCTATTTCCCCTATCCATGCCCCACATAATTTTGTAAATCTATACAAGGTGACCACTCAGCCTCCGATGCTCCAGGGAAAACAGACCCAGCCGTTTCAGCCTCTCCCTATAGCTCAAATCCTCCAACCCTGACAACATCCTTGTAATTTTTTTCTGAGCCCTTTCAAGTTTCACAACATCTTTCCGATAGGATTTCGTTGAATTCGCTTTGCTGCGGACAGAGGGAGATTCCAATGTATCCTCATCATGAATCCTCCATGAGTGGTACAGATGACTGTGGTTGTTTTTAGCTCTCACACATTGTTGTGATGGGAAACAAGGAAAGAGAGAACGTTCGTTCTCAGGAAGATTGCAGTTCCTTCCTCTTTGAGTTGAATCACACAATAATGTTATCAGACCCCAAACTGGACCATGTGAGGTCTCCCTGTACATTGTCCGAACTGTATTGTTTCATACGCCCTGCTCCATAGAGGTGCATCATTACTGCTGGCAGACACAGAACCATTTCCTTCATAACGGATGTCCTCACTTAATTTGAAGATAAGTTTATATTTGTCCATGTAATTTTAAAATAAAATGTTTAATATCTTCACAATATCTGTCTTAAAACAAATGCATCTCATTCTTACATTACTTCCCCACGTCCATTCTCCCATATAAGATGAAATATCCATTAAGTATTCATCAGTTACACTCTCCTCAAGATCTTAAATGATCAATAAGCACATCTCTCATTCTCAGATCTAATTTCTCACTCATTCATAACATCATGCCTTCAGATGTGGTCTCTGCAATGATACGTGAAGATGCAGTAAAACATCCTTAAAATCATACGTTATACCCCTGGCAAAAGAAAAAAAAATCCATTCACCTTCCAAATTACTTGCTGCACTTTCAGACTGACTTGATGTGAGTCATGTACCAGGACATGCAAATTAGTCTGTACCACCGAGTTATGCATTCTCTCTTTATTTAACGAGTTTACTCTTGTTTTCTTTCCCCAAAACAAAAACTTCGCATCACGCACATTGTACTGCTTATTTGCTGAAGTATTACTCACTCCACTCCCTTGTCTGTATCACATCGCAGACACTCTGTCTCCTCTCGTCATCTTATTGAATGACTATCCTGGTGTATGAGCAAACTGAGCTCAGATGCATTCAACGCCTTCATCCAAATCATTAATCGAGATAGTAATCTGTTGATGACCTCACACTGATTCCTGAGGAATTCCAATACTTACAGCTTTCCAGCCTGAAAAAAAGTAATTACTTCGAATCTATAGCTCCACTTATCTAATCAGGGCTCCCCTGTTCCTGTAAAACAGCCCAGAAAGGTTGCATGGCCTCCTCCTGTGCATTATTGCCGGGTGTCACGGTGTTTGTGAGCTCAGCAATAGTCGATTATGGCCATTCGTTTGTCAGATCAGCAGGTTGAGGTCGTACTGTCAATGATCCTGATCCCTGAGAGTTTAAAAAATTAGCACAAAATATAGATTAACATTCGAGTCAAATGCTACACGGTCAAATATGCTACCTTTCTGATGGAGCGATTAAATCTAGTCTGCTCTCTCAATCAGATGCGCAAATTCCCCCAGACATGTATTGAGGGGGAGGGCAGATTTCCTACTGGAATAATTAACATGTCTCATTTTAACAACGTCTCCAATACAGATATTCTTCATCATTAATTTCATTTTTGGCTGTTTCGGCTGTGTGGAAAAATTGCCACAGTTACTGCACGTTAAAATAAACAGTTGTCTTGGAGGGGTGACCTTATAGAGGTTTATAAAATTCTGAGTGGCATGGATATGTTAAATTGGCAAGGCCTTTTCCCCAGGGTGGGAGAGACCAAATCTAGAATGTGTAGGTTTACAGTGAGAGGGTAAAGATTTAAAAGGGACCCAAGGGGCAACATTTTCACACAGAGGGTGGTGCGTGTATGGAATGAGCCTCCCAAGGAAGTGGTGGAGGTTGACACAATTATAGCAGTTAAAAGGCAACTGGATAAGTATATGGAAAGGAAAGGGGCATGGTGCAGATGCTGGCAAAAGAGACAAGGATGTTTTCAGGATTTTGGATGGCATGGATGAGTTAGATCGAAGGGTCTGCTCCTGTGCTGTATATCTGTATGACTCTGTGACTGAATACTTCACTCTATTCCAATGTAACTCCTTAGAGGGACAGAAATAATCTTCTCCCGACACATTGCAGCAATTCTGAGTGGCAGAATGGGAACTTACTTTTCTTCTGCAACAGCCTCGAGGGGTGAATTGAGAGAATACCAAATGCGTTGGAAGCATCAGTTGTCCATTCGGCCCCTCCAGCCGGCTGCTAAATGTAGAAACATCGTGGCTAGTCTGTTTGTGGATGAACATCCCTTTCCTGTAACATTGATTCTCCTGTTTATGAATGGTCAGTCAAGTTCAGCATTGAATATCTTTAATGACCCAGTCTTCCCTTTTCACTGGGGATGAGAACACCACAATCAACACAACACTAATGAGAAAGGAACACCCTTAACTGAGTCTTAAATGGGGGACCCTGAAATTTAAATTATGTTAATCTCATATCAAGTCACCTCCTCTTTTGAAAAATAAGGGAACATCAAATAGGAGCAGAATTAAACCATTTTGTCCCCAAACCTATCCCACATTCCCATTGACTCTGTTCAGCAAAGTATTTATCAGACTCAGCCTTCACTGCACTCTTGGGTAGACATTTCCGATACTGTCAACCATAGAGCATGCAAAATTGGAGCAGTACTAGGGCATTTGGCCCATCAAGACTGATCTACTGTTCGATCATGGCTGACAGCTTTCTCAACACAATTCTCCTGCCTTCTCACTTTAACCTTGATCCTCTTATTTATCAAAATATGTCGCTCTGTCTTAAAGACAGAACACTGCATCCGAATGTATGTGTGTTTCTGGTGAAGAGAGGATTCGAGGAGAGCTATCTTTTGGACTGGAGCCCGGTGATCAGGGATGTTACAAAGGAATGGTGCTGGATCCACTTTTTGCTGTCGTTTTTATCAATATTGTAGATAAGAATTATAGAAGGCATTGTTAGTAAGTTTATGGATGACACCAAGATTAGTTGTACAGTGGAGAGTGAAGAAGGCTATATAAGTTTACAAAGACATCTCGATCAATTGGATCAAAGAATCATAGAGATGTACAGCATGGAAAGAGATAATCTGGTCCAACTCTTCGTACCAATCAGATGTCCTCAATTCATTTAGTTCCATTCACCAACATTTTGCCGATACGCTTCTGAAGCCTTTCTATTAATATCTCAATCCAGATTACTATTAAATGTTGTAATTGTACCAACCTCCACTACTTCCTTTGGCAGCTCATTCCATACAGTCACCACCCTCTGTTTGAAACATTGTGCCTTAGGTTTTTTTTTCAAACTTGTCCTGTCTCACCCTAAACCTGTACCTTTTAGTTTTGGACTCCCCTACCCTGAGGAACATACTTTGACTGTTCAACATGTCCATGCCCCTCATGCTTTTATAAATGTCTAGAAAGTGCAAATGTGACTCCAATCATCACGAATAGCTGTGCTTTCAGTCATCCTGGGACGAAGTTCTGACATTCAATATAGAACATAGAACATAGAACAATACAGCACAGAACAGGCCCTTCGGCCCACGATGTTGTGCCGAACCTCTAACCTAGATTACGTACCAATCCATGTACCTATCCAAATGCCGCTTAAAGGTCGCCAATGATTCCGACTCTACCACTCCCACGGGCAGCGCATTCCATGCCCCCACCACTCTCTGGGTAAAGAACCCACCCCTGACATCTCCCCCATACCTTCCACCCTTCACCTTAAATTTATGTCCCCTTGTAACACTCTGTTGTATCCGGGGGAAAGGTTTCTGACTGTCTACTCTATCTATTCCTCTGATCATCTTATAAACCTCTATCAAGTCACCCCTCATCCTTCGCCGTTCCAACGAGAAAAGGCCTAGAACTCTCAACCTATCCTCGTACGACTTCCTCTCCATTCCAGGCAACATCCTGGTAAATACTGACACCTCTTCCTTCTCCATCAGGTTACCATTATGAAATCAATTCCATCAATGCATTCAGACATAAAATGAAGCATCTCTGTGGGGTTTGAATCTAGACCATTGAGCTCAGAAGTAGGGACACTCCCGACACTCAGCAATCGCCCCTAAATCTGCAACATGATTCTCCTGTGTTTTTGTTCATCAGCCTGTTCTGCCACACTGTGACACACCTCTGTGACAGGCAGGATATGAATCCATACCTTCTGGTCCAGAGCTAGGGACACTTCCACACAACTTTAGGAATTGGAATCGAATCCACAGCTCGGGCTTAGAGGCAGGGACTCCAGCCACTACATAAAACCGAAACAATGTCCAGATTTTAGGTCAAATTTTAAGGCCAGCTTTCAGCTTGGAATGGATTCATTAAATCTGTTTCAGTTTACTGAAATACACAGTTAAAAGAATTACATTGTTAAACAGATACAAGGTCTTGACTTCAATTATAGGATGATGCGTGCATGTGCTCTCCCATCGAGATAAATTGTGAATATGTTTAATTGATTGACTATGATATCCATCTTAAATGACTATTATCTGTAATCTGTAATATTAGGGAAGGAAATCCTGCAGACACACTCTGCACAATGCAGGATCTCGAATATATATCGTTACTGAACACCAGAGTGGTGCAAGAGCATAATTTTTGGCGCTAATCACGATTTCCCATTTTCAATGTGTGACTGCCCTCATCCTAAAACCATTAAATTAGACGAGGCAGCTGGTTACTTTCCAGCTTCTCCTCCGCACTGACTGTGTCTGCACTCCACCCTCGCCGTCATGCCTATACAATGTAAACAAAACTCAGGGGCTTTGTGAAAATCAAGGCCAAAGTTTGTAGGCCTCCCGAAGAGGGGGAGGGTCTCTAAAGCAGAACGGGGAGGGTGAAGGGGGCTGTAATATCACTCACTGGGCTCAGGAGTGACAGATGAAGTATAAATTGGTTAAATGCAAGTTATTGCATTTTGTTTCAACGAACAAGTGGAGGATATATGGAATTAAAAATATAATATTTGATAGTGTCGTGGAACGAAGAGACTCGGGCGTTCAGGTATATTTTTTCTCAAGTTTGCCTCAAATGTACAGAAGGTGGCCATATAGGCATTTACCACACTTAGCTTCATTGATGAGAGCTTTGGGAATAGAAGTTGGTATGTTGAGGTTGTACAGAACGTTGGCGACATCTCTTAGAGTCATCGAGTCACAGAGATGCACAGCAGGGAAACAGACCATTTGATCCAACTCGTTCATGCCGACGAGATATCCCAACCTAATCTCGTCCCATTTACAAGCACTTGGCCCATATCCCTCTTAACATTTCGTATTCATATACCCTTCTAGTTGCCTTTTAAATGTTGCAATTGTACCAGCCTCCACCACTTCCTCTGGTAGCTCATTCCATATACGTACCCCCTTTGCGTGAAAACGTTGCCCCTTAGTTCGCCTTTATATCTTTTTCCTCTCACCCTAAACCAATGCCCACTAGTTCTTGGCTCTCCCACTCCAAGAAATAGACTTTGTCTCTTTACCCTCTACATGCCCCTCATAATTTCGTAAACCTCTATGAGTTCACCCCTTCAGCCTTCGACGCTCAAGGAAAACACCTCCAGAATGTTCAGCCTCTCCCCACAGCTCAAATTCTCCACCCCTGACAACATCCTTGTAAATCCTTTCTGAACCCTTTCAAGTTTCACAACATCCTTCCGATAGGAAGGAGACCAGAATTGCACGCAATATTCCAAAAGTGGCCTAACCAATGTCCTGTACAGCCGCAACATGACCATCCACCTCCTGTACTCAATATTCTGAAAAATAAAGGAAAACATACCAAACGCCGCCTAAACTATCCTATCTACCTGCGACTATACTTTCAAGGAGCTATGAACCTGCACTCCAAGGTCTCTTTGTTCAGCAACACTCCCTAGGATCTATCCATTAAGTGCATAAGTCCAGTCGCAATTGGCTTTCCCAAAATGTAGCACCTCACATTTATCTAAATTAAACTCCATCTGCCACTCCTCAGCCCATCTGAACAATATCCCGTTGTAATCTGAGGTAACCTTCTTCGCTGTTCACTCCATATCAAATTTTGGTGTCATGTGCAAACGTACTAACAATACCTCCTATGTTCATATCCAAATCATTTATACAAATGACTAAAAATAGCAGACCCACCACCGATCCATGTGGCACTCCACTGGTCACAGGCCTCCAGTCTGAAAAACAACCCTACCCCACCACCCTCTGTCTTTTACCTTCGTGCCAGTTCTGTAACCAAATGGCTAGTTCTCCTTCTATTCTATGCGATCTAATCTTGCTAATCACTCTCCCATGTGGAACATATAACATAGAACATAGAACATAAAACAATATAGCACAAAACAGGCCCTTCGGCCCACGATGTTGTGCCGAACATTTGTCCTAGCTTAAGCACCCATCGATGTACCTATACAATTGCCGCTTAAAGGTGGCCAATGATTCTGACTCTGCCACTCCCACAGGCAGCGCATTCCATGCCCCCACCACTCTCTGGGTAAAGAACCTACCCCTGACATCCCCCCATACCTTCCATCCTTCACCTTAAATTTATGCCCCATTGTAACACTCTGTTGTACCCGGGGGAAAAGTTTCTGACTGTCTACTCTATCTATTCGTCCGATAATCTTATAAACCTCTAACAAGTCACCCCTCATCCTTCGCCTTTCCAATGAGAAAAGGCCGAGCACTCTCAACCTATCCTCGTATGACCTATTCTCCATTCCAGGCAACATCCTGGTACATCTTCTCTGCACCCTCTCCAAAGCTTCCACATCTTTCCTAAGGTGAGGCGACCAGAACTGCACACAGTACTCCAAATGTGGCCTAATCAAATATCTATGAACATTGACCCCAAGATCCCTTGCTCCTCCACCTTTCTAAGAACCCTACCGTTAACCCTGTATTCCACATTCTTATTTGTCCTTCCAAAATGGACAACCTCACACTTGACAGGGTTGAATTCCATCTGCCACTCCTCAGCCCAGCTCTGCATCATATCTAAGTCCCTTTGCAGCCGACAACAGCCCTCCTCACTATCCACAACTCCCCCAATCTTCGTATCATCTGCACATTTATTGACCCACCCTTCGACTCCCTCTTCCAAGTCATTAATAAAAATTACAAACACTTGTAACTGGGCTCCAGGCTGAATATTTACCATCTACCACCACTCTCTGACTTCGACCGGTTAGCCATTTTTCTATCCAATTGGCCAAATTTCCCTCTATCCCATGCCTCCTGACTTTCCGCATAAGCTTACCATGGGGAACCTTATCAAATGCCTTAGTAAAATCCATGTACACTACATCCACTGCTCTACCCTCATCCACATGCTTGGTCACCTCCTCAAAGAATTCAATAAGACTTGTAAGGCAAGACCTACCCTTCACAAATCCATACTGCCTGTCCCTAATCAAGCAGTATCTTTTCAGATACTCATAAATCCTATCCCTCAGTACCCTTTCCATTACTTTACCTACCACCGAAGTAAGACTAACTGGCCTGTAATTCCCGGGGTTATCCCCATTCCCTTTTTTGAACAGGGGCACAACATTCGCCACTCTCCAGTCCTCTGGTTGACAGTGAAGACGAAAAGATCATTGCCAACGGTTCTGCACTTACCTCTCTTGCTTCCCACATAATCCTAGGATATATCCCGTCAGGCCCGGGGGACTTGTCTATCCTCAAGTTGTTCAAAATGTCCAACACATCTTCCTTCCTAACAAGTATCTCTACAAGCTTACAGTCCGTTTCACAATCTCGTCTTCAACAATACGGTCCCTCTCGTTTGTAAATACTGAAGAAAAGTATTCATTCAAGACCTCTCCTATCTCTTCCGACTCAATACAAAGTCTCCCACTACTGTCCTTGATTGGACCTACCCTCGTTCTCGTCATTCTCATGTTTCTCACATACGCATAAAAGGCCTTTAGGTTATCTTTGATCCTATCCGCCAAAGATTTTTCATGCCCTCTCTTAGATCTCCTAACCTTTTCTTCAGCTCCCTTCTGGCTATCCTGTATTCCTCCAATGCTCTGTCTGAACCTTGTATCCTCAACCTGATGTAAGCCGCCTTCCTCCTCTTTACAAGACATTCAACCTCTCTCGTCAACCAAGGTTCCCTCACACGACCATCTCTTTCGTGCCTGACAGGTACATACATATCAAGGACACGTCGTATGTGTTCCTTGAAAAAGTTCCACATTTCCACGAAATCCTTCCCTGACAGCCTATGCTCCCAACGTGTGTTCCTCAGATCCTGTCTTACAGCATCATATTTACCCTTCCCCCAATTGTAAAACCTACCCTGTTGCACGCACCTATCTCTCTCCATAACCAAGGTGAAAGTCACAGAATTGTGGTCACCATCACCAAAATGTCTACCCACTAACAAGCCCATCACTTGTCCCGGTTCGTTACCAAGTACAAAATCCAATATAGCCTCCCCTCTGGTCGGACAATCTACATACTGAGTAAGAAAAACTTCCTGGACACACTGCACAAATACCGCCCCATCCAATCTACTTGATCTAAAGAGCTTCCAATCAATATTTGGGAAGTTGAAATCGCCCATGACTACAACCCTATGGCTTCTGCACCTTTCCAAAATCTGTTTCCCAATCTGTTTCTCCACAACTCTGCTGCTATTGGGGGGCCTATAGTAAACACACAACAAGGTGACTGCATCTTTCCTATTTCTGACTTCAGCCCATACTACCTCCAAATGCAGATCCCCCTCGAACTGCCTTTCTGCAGCCGTTATACGATTTCTAATTAGCAATGCCACACCCCTCCTTTTTTACCACCCTCCCTAATCTTACTAAAACATCTGTAACCAGGAACCTCCAACAACCATTCCTGTCCCTCTTCTATCCACGTTTCCGTGATGGCCACAATACCGTAGTCCCAGGTACCGATCCACGCCTGAAGTTCACCCACCTTATTTCTGATGCTCCTTGCGTTAAAGTATACACACTTGAACCCATCTCTGTGTCCGCAAGTATTCCCTGTCAGTGCTACCATCTCCACAGCCTCCCTACATTCTTGGACATCCTGACCAACAGCTAACCTACTTGCTGGACTACAAGTCCAGATCCCATCCCCCTGCCAAATTAGTTTAAATCCCTCCGAAGAGTGCTAGCAAACCTACCTCCCAGGATATTGGTGGTTCAGGTACAACCCGTCCTGCATGTACAGGTCCCATCTTCCCCAGAATGCAGTCCAATTGTCCAAATATCTGAAGCCCTCCCTCCTACACCATCCTTGCAGCCACGTGTTCAACTGCACTCTCTCCCTATTCCTTGACTCACTGTCACGTGGCACCGGCAACAACCCAGAGATGACGACTCTGTCCGTCCTAGCTTTTAACTTCCAGCCTAACTCCTTGAGCTCCTGAATTACCTACCCACTCCTCTTCCTACCTATGTCGTTGGTGCCAACGTGCACCACGACTTCTGGCTGCACACCCTCCCCCTTAAGGATTATGAAGACACGGTCCGAGATGTCTCGGACCCTGGCACCCGGGAGGCAACAAACCATCCGAGAGTTTCGCCCATGCACGCAGAATCGCCTGTCCGTCCCTCTAACTATAGAGTCTCCTATAACTAGCGCTCTCCTCCTCTCCCCCTTTCCCTTCTGAGCCTCAGAGCCGGACCTCGTGCCAGAGACCCGGTCACTGCAGCTTACCCTTGCTAGGCTTTCCCCCTTGCTAGGCTATCCAAAGCGGTATACTTATTGTTGAGGGGAACGACCACAGGTGATCCCTGCACTGTCTGCTTCCTCCCCTTCCCACCTCTAACTGTTACCCAGCTACCTCTGTTCTCTGGTGTAACTATGTCCCTGTAGCTTCTATCTATCACCCTCACAGCCTCTCGAATAATCCTCAGTTCATCCAACTCCAGTTCCAGTTCCCTAACGCGTTCTGTGAGGAGCAGGAGCTGACTGCATTTCCTGCAAGTGAAGTCGGCAGGAGCATCGGTGGTCACCCCTACATCAAACATCCTGCAGGAGGAACATTCCACTGTCTGCGCTGCCGTTACTCTACACTTAGTCTCCAAAACAAGAACACTGAGTAGCTTACCTGTGGACTTTAAAGTTAGGTTAGAGGAGGAGGATGGGAAGGAGGCCGTACTTTGTCGGGCCTGGGGTCCAGAACACACCCACTCAAATATCAATCACTTACCTTCCCGACCCAGCTCTGCGCTCCAACTTCACTTACGCCCAGCTCGCGCCACTCACTGCTGTGAAAAGACGGTTGGCGTCGAGGTTAGTTCTTAAATATCAATCACTTACCTTCCCGACCAGTTCTGCGCTCCAACTTCACTTCCGCCCAGCTCGCCTTGTCGAACGCCTTAGTGAAGTCCATACAGATCATGTCCATTGCTCTGCCCTCATCAATTCTCTTTTTTACTTCTTCAAAAAACTCAAATAAGTTCTAGAAATATGATTTCCCAGGCACAAAGCCATGTTGACTATCCCTAATCAGTCCTTGCCTTTCCAAATACATGCATATCCTGTCGCTCAGGATTGCCTCCAACAATTTGCCCACCACTGACTTCAGACTCACCAGTCTCTTGTCCCCCTCGCTTGTCCTTATCATCTTTCTTAAATAATGATACTCTTCTGGAATACTGTGTCCAGTTCTGCTTACCCTATTATAGGAAGCATATTGTTGAGGTGTAGAGGGTTCAGAAGAGTTTTACCAGGATATTGCCAGGAACAGAGGAGTTGAGTTTTAAAAGTAGACTTGTTAGTCTGGTACGTGTTTCACTAGACAGAAGAAGCTTCAGGGGTCATAGAGGTTTATAAAATCATGAGAGATGTAGATAAATTGATTGGCTGTTCTCTTTTAAATAGGATGGGGATATTCTATAATGAGAGGAGAAATGTCTTAAAAAGACAAGAAAAGCACCTTTTTTACACTGAGGGTAGTTTGTGTGTGGAATGAACTTCCTGTGGAAGTGATGGGAGCGGACATTGTTACAAAGTTTAAAAGACATTTTGACCAGTACATCAATTTGGATAGTGCTGTGAGCTGCTGCCTCCTCCCACCCCTGAATGAATCCCTTTTGGTTTTCCCCCTCTGCCAATGCTAATGCAGTGGCGTGGGGAGGCCAGCAGAGGGTGATATTGAATCAGTTTAAACAACACAGACTGTTGGTACTACCCAACACAGAGTCACAATTTCACACAAATACCCTGATGATATGCAGATAAAGGGAGCCTACCAGGATTCCTCTTGGTCTGCGCTACGTCAAAACCTCATTCACTCTGTCTGGTGTGCGCAAGACGTTCTGTTACTCCGTTGAGAGAATATCATTATTTGACTCATTCTGTGTGATGGTGTAAGTATTAACTTGCTCACACGAGTGAGTGTGGCAGGATTTCAGTTGTTCCGTGGGCCTGTGTCTCTGCGACAATCTCAACGTGTGTACAAAGTTAACAATCGCACAATACAAGGTTTTTAACTAAGTATACCCCATTCCAACACCGCCAGCTTCAACTCAATGTTTATAGATGGCACCAAAACGTGAAACATTACAAAGTTTCTGGAGGACAGTGTGGAACTCTAACAGGCCATGACCTGTTGGTGTAGTGTTCAGGTTTATGGGAGATGGGAATCAATGCAGAATAGTGTGAGATGATGTACTTTGGAAGGAAGGACATTGGAAGGCATTATAAAATAGGCCGTACCGTTATAAAGCGGGTGCAGGAGCAGAAGGCCCTGGCTGTGTATGAGCACAGATTATTGAAAATGTCAGGGCAAGTGGGGAGAGCAGTAAATATTTCAGATTAGTTTCAGGATCTCGGCTGTTTACAGGAGAAGGTGTAGGAGGGAGCCTCCGTGCTCCCTTCCTAGGATGTGGGGGAGGTGATGTGCTCTGAGCCCACCCTCCTGCCCAACGAGACCATGGGGATGCCATTTGTACCAGCTCGAAAAAAAGGGAGATGGCATCAGGGCCATGGCTTCTAAGTTGTGCTGGGGGTGGGGGGGGGGGGGGGGGGGGGGAACGGAGCTGTCAGTGGGTTTAAAGTGAGAATTGCCCTTCAGTGAACATTGCTCCTTACTCGGTTGGTGGGAGGTAGATAGTTCAGAATCTCCACACGAGGTGTCCTGGTCCTCTCTGGCACGTACCAGCGTCCTCCCCACATGGCAGGGGGCGGGTGTGAGGGAACGGATATCGGGCACTCCACCACCCGGCTCAGCCCTTTCTGTCCTATTCCAGGCTGTTTCTCCCGGAATGGGAGAAGGGGAGAGAAGGAGTGAGGGTGGGAGTGGGTAGCCCTGCTGCTGGTGCTGGTGTAAGTGGGGGTGGTGGGAGATATGGTGAGGGGTGCGGAGGAAGTCAGTCCACAGTGTTGTATCCATGCAGTGTTATTAGTGTGAGGCGCGGGCAGAATAGTGGAGAGACAGAGAGAGAGGGAGGGAAGGCGCTGCAGTGAGAGTGGTGAAGCATGAGCCTTGCTCGTGTGTAGGTGCAACAATAGATATACAGTGAGTGTGAGGGAGCAGAGAGAATACAGTGACCTTCTCCTGACAGAGCGGGGAAGGTTATTGATGCTTGTCCTGTGTTCCTGGATATTTCTTCAGACCGCAGACGCTGGGTGGCGAGCTCCGACCATGTTCGGTGGGTCTGGTGGTGTGACCCCTCCCCGGGGAAGGGAATTGCCCTCCTCTATACGAGCC
This sequence comes from Chiloscyllium plagiosum, assembly GCF_037043375.1. Classification (NCBI taxonomy): domain Eukaryota; kingdom Metazoa; phylum Chordata; class Chondrichthyes; order Orectolobiformes; family Hemiscylliidae; genus Chiloscyllium; species Chiloscyllium plagiosum. Next base: position 103,682,815 of record NW_028270167.1, on the reverse strand, counting down.
TATCCACCAGGACCTCCGTGCCCCTGTCGACAAAGCGTGGTAGAATTGCCCTTTCTCAGCTATGCTCACGGTAAATTGTGCAGGACAGCTCCACACTGAGAAAGCTCAACCGCATGCCCATTGGCCGTTTAAAGATGGACCCAATGCCAGGGATCACGGAATATCCAGGGGCACACGGGCGATCGTGAGTACCTCCAGGTATGATGGGTTGGAGAATCTGGATGGTGTTGAATGAGAGGGACACCATGGGGTGGGGTGGAAAGTTAATGAGTTGAGTTCAAAAAGATAGCACTAGCTCAGCTTCGTGCAGACAATCCTTTGGCAACACTCAATGAATGTGACAGGATGCTATTGAACTCTCTTAATTTCAGCACTCTGAAACAATGCAGACCACAGCAGTGCATTGATATATAAACGTAGGCCAGATATCTGTCCAGCACAGACAGCTATGCAGAAAATAGCAGTACATTGATCTATAAACCCAGACTAGATATCTGTGCAGTGCCGGGAGCTATGCAGACCACAGCAAAGCATTGATCTATAACCCCTGACTAGATATCTGTCCATCACTGTGAGCTGTGCGGACCACAGCAGTGCATTGATCTATAAACCTGGACACTGTCTCTCAATCTCCCCCTCTCTGTCTATACCCCAAACCCCTCCCATGTGGTGATACTTAAACTGATTCCCCCGCTATCATTCTCTGGCATTGTGTGTCATACTCACAGTACCCCCTTGTCATGGCACCTTGGAGAAATGGAGCTGTAAATGGATGGGAGCTGAATAGCCTGTCACTTCCAGCATGGGCTGCAAGTTTCCCCGCGCTGGGCAGTGATCTAACACAATGTTACTGAGCAATGAACTGGGCTGGTGTACACACTCCTACATTGTGGGAGGGTAAATGCTCCTGGTTTACAGATCAATGCACTGGGGTGGTGTACACTGTCCTACATGCTGGGAAGGTAACTGCTCCTAGTTTAAAGATCAATGCAATGGGCGTTGTACAGAGCTGGACACGCTGGCAGGGTAACTGCTCCTGGTTTACAGATCAATGCACTGGAGCGTTGTCCACAGTCCTACATGCTGGGAGGCTAACTGCTCCTGGTTTACAGATTGGTTCACGGGTGATCACTTCATAGGTCGCTGGTGCTAGCCAGACTATCTGGTTGAGGTTTAGAGATAATGCAATGATGTGGTCAAAAATCTCCTAAAGCTAGATGGATATTTGTATCAGGTTCACACATTAGTGCTCTAATGTGGTCAACGTAGCTCCCAGTGCTGGACAGATATCTATTCCGTGTTTCATAAATCAATGCACTGCTGTGTTCTGCATAGATCCTGGTGATGGACAGATATCTAACCCGGGTTTAGAGATCAATGCACTGCTGTGTTCTGCATAGCTCCCGGAGCTGGACAGATATCTCGTCGAGGTTTATATAACAATGCAATGCTGTGTTGTGCATAGCTCCCAGCGTTGCACAGCTGTCTAGTCCGGGTTTATACATCAATGCACTACTGGAGTCTGCATAGCTCCCCGTGCTGGACAGATAGCTAGTCTGGGTTTATAGGTCAATGCACTGCTGTGGACTGCGTAGCTCGCCGTGCTGGACCGATATCTAGTCCAGGTTTATAGATCAATTCACTGCTGTGTTCTGTATATCTCCCGGTGCCGGACAGATATCTAGACCGGTTTTATAGATCAATGCACTGCTGTGGTCTACGCAGCTCCCAGTGATGGACAGATATCTAGTCCAGGTTTATCGATCAATGCACTGCTGTGGTCCGCACAGCTCCCAGTGATGGACATATATCTAGTCAGGGGTTATAGATCAATGCTTTGCTGTGGTCTGCATAGCTCCCGGCACTGCACAGATATCTAGTCTGGGTTTATGGATCAATGTACTGCTATTTTCTGCATAGCTGTCTGTGCTGGACAGATATCTAGCCTACGTTTATATATCAATGCACTGCTGTGGTCTGCATTGTTTCCGATGCTGGACAGATATCTAGTCCTGGTTTATGGATCAATGCACTGCTGTGTTCTGCATAGTTCTACGTGCTGGACAGATATCTAGTTCCGGTTTATAAATCAATGAATTGCTGTTTTCTGCATAGCTCCCCGTGCTGGGCAAATATCTAGACCGGGTTCATAGATCAATGCACTGCTGGTTTCTGCATAGTTAAACGTGCTGGCCAGATATCTAGTCTGCGTTTATCGATCAATGCAAAGCTCTGGTCGGCAGAGCTCCCCGTGCTAGACAATTTTCTATTCTGGGTTTATAGATCAATGAACTTTTCTATTCAGCATAGCTCCCCGTGCTGGACAGGTATGTAATACGGGTTTATAGATCAATGCACTGCTGTAGTCTTCACAGCTCCCCGTGCTGGACAGATATCTAGTCTGGGTTTATAGATCAATGCTCTGCTGTGGTCTGCACAGCTCCCGGTGCTGGACAGATGTCTAGTCCGGGTTTATGTATCAATGATCTGCTGTGATCTGCATTGCTCCTGGTGCTGTACAGATATCTAGTCCGGCTTTATAGATCACTGCACTGCTCTACTCTGCATAGCTCCCGCTGCTGGACAGATATATAATCCGGGTTTGTAGATCAATGCAGTGTAGTTGTCTGTATAGCTCCCCGTGCTGGACAGATATCTAATCCGGATTTATCGATCAATGCACTGCTGTGATGCGCACAGCTCCCCGTGCTGTACAGATATCTAATCCGGGTTTATAGATCAAAGGACTGCTGCGGTCTGCATAGCCCCCGCTGCTGGATAGATATCTAGTCCGGGTTTATAGATTTCAGCACTGCTGTGATCTGCACAGCTCCGGGTAGCGGACTGATATCTGGCCAGGGTTTATAAATCAATGCACAGCTGTGGTATACATAACTCCCCGCGCTGAACAGGTATTCAGTCCGGGTTTACAGATCAATGCACTGCTGTGGTTTGCATAACTCCCGGTGCTGGACAGATATCTAATCCGGCTTTATAGATCAATGCACTGTTGTGGTCTGCACAGCTCCCCGTGCTGGACAGACATCTTGTCCGGGTTTATAGATCAATGCACTGCTGTATACTTCACAGCTCCCCGTTCTGGACAGACACCTAGTCCGGGTTAATAGATCACTGCACTGCTGTAGTCTGCATAGCTCCCCGTGCTGGACAGATATCTAATCCGGGTTTATAGATCAATGCACTGCTGTGATCTGCACAGCGCCCGGTGCGAGACAGATGTCTGACCCGGGTTTATACATCAATGCCCTGCTGTGTTCTGTGTACCTCCAGACACTGGACAGATATCTAGTCCAGGTTTATATATGAATGCACTGCTGTGGGCTGCATAGCTCCCAATGCTGGACACATATCTAATCCGGGTTTATACATCAGTGCCCTGCTGCGATCTGCATAGCACCCCGTGTTGGACAGATATGAAGTCCGGGTTTATAGATCAATGCACTGCTGTGGTCTGCACAACTCAACGTGCTGGACAAATATCTAGTCCTGGCTTATATATCACAGCACTACTGTGGTCTGCATACCTCCCAGTGCTGGGCAGATATCTAGTCCGGGTTTATAGATCAGTGCACTACTGTGGCCTGCATAGCTCCCGGAGCTGGACAGATATCTAGTCCGGGTTTATAGATCAGGACACTGCTGTCGTCTGCATAGCTCCCGGTGCTGCACAGATATCTAGTCCAGGTTTATAGATCAATGCATTGCAGTGGTCTACACAGCTCCCCGTGCTGGACAGATATCTAGACCGGATTTATAGATCAATGCACTGCCTTGGTCTGCATTGCTCCCAGTGCTGGACTGATTTATAGTTCCGGTTTATAGATCAATGCACTGCTGTGGTCTGCACAGCTCCCCGTGCTGGACAGATATCTAATCCTCGTTTATACATCAATGAACTGCTGTGTTCTTCATCGCTCCCCATGCTGGACAGATATTTAATCTGGGTTTACAAATCAATGCTCTGCTGTGTTCTGCATAGTTCCTGCTGCTGGACAGATATCTAGTCCGGGTTAATTGATCAATGCACTGCTGTGTTCTGCATTCTTCCACGTGCTGGACAGATATCTAATCCGTGTTTTTGATCAATGCGCTGCTGCGTTCTGCAGAGCTGCCGATTTTCTTTACAGATATCTAGTCTGGTTTAACAGATCAATGCACTGCTGTATTATGCATAGATCCCCCTTCTGGACAGACATCTAGTCCGGGATTGTAAATCACTGGTCTGCTGTGGTCTGCACAACTCCCCGTGCTGGACAGATATCTAAACCGGGTTTATAGATCAATGCACTGCTGCGGTCTGCACAACTCCCAGTGCCAGACCGATATTTAGTCTGGGTTTATTGTTCAATGCACGGCTGTGTTCTGCACAGCTCCCGGTGCTGGACAGATATCTAGTCCGCCTTTACAGATCAACGCACTGCTATGGTCTGCATAGCTCTCTGTGCTGTACAGGTATCTAGTCCAGGTTTATACATCAATGCATTGCTGTGATCTGCACAGCTCTCAGTGCTGGACAGATATCTAGTCCGGAATTTTTCATCAATGTACTGCTGTGTTCTGCGTAGCTCCGTGTGCTGGATAGATATAGAATCCGGGTTTACAGATCTATGCACTGCTGTGGTGTGCAGAGTTCCAGCTGCTGGACAGATATATAATCCGGGTTTATAGATCAATGAACTGCTGTGGTCTGCATTGCTCCCGGTGCTGGACAGTTATCGAGTCCGTGTTAAAGGATCAATGCTATGCTGTGTTCTGCATAGACCCCCGTGCTGGACAGATCTCTAGGACGGGTTTATAGATCACTGCTCTGGTGTCTTCGGCAGAGCTCCCGGTGCTGGACAAATATCTCGTCTGGGTTTATCGATCAATGCATTGCTGTGGTCGGCACAGCTTCCCGTGCTGTACAGATATCTAGTCCGCGTTTACAGATCAACGCACTGCTATGGTCGTCATAGCTCACTGTGCTGTACAGGTATCTAGTCCACGTTATACATCAATGCATTGCTGTGATCTGCAGAGCTCCCAGTGCTGGACTGAAAGCAAGTCCGGGTTTTTTCAACAATGAACTGCTGTGTTCTGCATAGCTCCCAGTGCTGGACAGATATCTAATCCGGGTTTATCGATCAATGCACTGCTGTGGTCTGCACAGCTTCCCGTGCTGAACAGATATCTAATCCAGGACTTTTAGATCAATGCACTGCTGTCGTCTGAACAGCTCCCGGTGCTGGACAGATATCTCGTCTGTATTAAAAGGCCAATGCACTGCTGTGATCTGCAAAGCTCCCGGTGCTGGACAGATACCTAATTTGAGTTTATTCATCAATGCACTGCTGTGGTCTGTACAGTTTCCGTTGCTGGATTGATATCTCGTCGGGCTTTATAAATCCGTGCACTGCTGTGGTCTGCATAGCTCCCGGTGCTGGACAGATATCTCGTCCGGGTTTATCGATCAATGCCCTGCTGTGTCTGTGTACCTCCAGCTGCTCGCCAGATATCTAGTCCAGGTTTATATATGAATGCACTGCTGCGGTCTGCATAGCTCCCGCTGCTGGATAGATATCTAGTCCGGGTTTATTGATTTCAACACTGCTGTGATCTGCACAGCTCCGGGTGGCGGACAGATATCTGGCCAGGGTTTATAAATCAATGCACATCTGTGGTATACATGGCTCCCCGCGCTGAACAGGCATTCAGTCCGGGTTTACAGATCAATGCACTGCTGTGGTTTGCATAACTCCCGGTGCTGGACAGATATCTAATCCGGTTTTGTAGATCAATGCACTGCTGTGGTCTGCACAGCTCCTCGTGCTGGACAGACATCCAATCCGGGTTTATAGATCAATGCACTGCTGTGGTCTGCATAGCTCACGATGCTGGACAGATATCTCGTCCGGATTAATAGATCAATGCACTGCTGTGGTCTGCGTACCTCCCGGTGCAGAACAGATATCTAGTTCGGATTTTTAGATAAATGAACTGTTGTGCTGGACAGATATCTAGTCCGTGTTTATAGATCAATGCACAGTTGTGACCTGCACAACTCCCCGTGCTGGACAGATATCTTGTCCGGGTTTATCGATCAATGAACTGCTGTATATTCCACAGCTCCCCGTTCTGGACAGATACCTAGTCCGGGTTTGTAGATCACTGCACTGCTGTGGTCTGCAAAATTCTCCGTGCTGGACAGATAGATAATCCGAGTTTTAGATCAATGCACTGCTGTGATTTGCACAGCGCCCGTTGCGAGACAGATATCTCATCCGGGTTTATACACCAATGCCCTGCTGTGTTCTGTGTACCTCCAGACACTGGACAGATATCTAGTCCAGGATTATATATGAATGCACTGCTGTGGGCTGCATAGCTCCCGATGCTGGACAGATATCTAATCCGGGGTTATACATCAGTGCCCTGCTGTGATCTGCATAGCACCCCGTGTTGGACAGATATGAAGTCCGGGTTTATAGGTCAATGCACTGCTGTGGTCTGCACAGCTCACCATGCTGGACAATTATCTAGTCCTGGTTTATATATCACAACACTACTGTGGTCTGCATACCTCCCAGTGCTGGGCAGATATCTCGTCCGGGTTTATAGATCAGTGCACTGCTGTAGCCAACATAGCTCCTGGAGCTGGACAGATATCTAGTCCGGGTTTATAGATCAATGCACTGCTGTGTTCTGCATAGCTCCACTTGTTGGACAGATATCTAATCCGAGTTTATAGATCAGTACACTGTTGTCGTCTGCATAGTTCTCCGTGCTGCACAGATATCGAGTCCAGGTTTACATAAAAATGCACTGCAGTGGTCTACACAGCTCCCCGTGCTAAACAGATATCTCGTCCGGCTTTATAGATCAATGCACTGCTCTGTTCTGCATAGCTCCCCGTGCTGCACAGATATCCAGTCCAGGTTTATAGATCAATGCACTCCTGTGTTCTGCATAGCTCCCCGTGCTGAACAGATATCGAGTCTGCGTTTATAAATCAATGCTCTGATGTGTTCTGCACAGTTCCCGGTGCTGGACAGATAGCTAGTCCGGGTTCCTCGATCAATTAACTACTGCGGTCTGCACAGCTCTGCGTGCTTGACAGATATCTAGTCTGATCTATAAACCTATGCACTGCTGTGATCTGCACAGCTCCCGCTGCGGGCCAGATATCTAGTCTGCATTAAGAGATCAATGCAATGCTGTGATCTGCACAGCTCACGGTGCTGGACGGATATCTCGTCTGGGTTAGTAGATCAATGCGCTGCTTTGGTCTGCATAGATCCTGCTGATGGAGAGATATCGAAACTGGGTTTATAGATCAATGAACTGCTGTCGTCCGCACAGTTCCCGGTGCTGAGCAGATATCTCATCCAGGTCTATAGATTAATGCACTGCCTTGGTCTGCATTGCTCCCAGTGCTGGACTGATTTATCGTTCCCGTTTATAGATCAATGCACTGCTGTGGTCTGCCTAGCTCCGCGTGCTGGCCAGATATCTCGTCTGGCATGATAAATCAAAGCACTGCTGTGGTCTGCACAGCTCCCCGTGCTGGACAGATATCTAGGCCTCGTTTATACAGGTATCTAGTCCAAGTTTATACATCAATGCATTGCTGTGATCGGCACAGCTCCCAGTGCTGGACAGATATCTAATCCGGGTTTACAGAAGTATTCACTGCTATGGTATGCACAGCTCCGCATGCTGGACATATATCTAGTCCTCGTTTATACATCAATGAACTGCTGTGTTCTTCATCGCTCCCCATGCTGGACAGATATTTAATCTGGGTTTACAGATCAATGCTCTGCTGTATTCTGCATAGTTCCCGCTGCTGCACAGATACCTAGTCCGGGTTTATTGATCAATGCACTGCTGTGTTCTGCATTCATCCACGTGCTGAACAAATATCTAATCCGAGTTTTTGATCAATGCGCTGCTGCGTTCTGCACAGCTGCCGGTGTTGGACAGATATCTAGTCTGCCTTAACAGATCAATGCACTGCTGTCTTATGCATAGTTCCCCCTTCTGGACAGACATCTAGTCCGGGATTGTAAATCACTGGTCTGCTGTGGTCTGCACAACTCCCCGTGCTGGACAGATATCTAAACCGGGTTTATAGATCAATGCACTGCTGCGGTCTGCACAGCTCCCCGTGCTGGACAGATATCTAAACCGGGTTTATAGGTCAATGCACTGCTGCGGTCTGCACAGCTCCCGGTGCCGGACAGATATTTAGTCTGGGTTTATTGTTCAATGCACGGCTGTGTTCTGCACAGCTCCCGGTGCTGGACAGATATCTAGTCTGCGTTTACAGATCAACGCACTGCTATAGTCTGCATAGCTCTCTGTGCTGTACAGGTATCTAGTCCAGGTTTATACATCAATGCATTGCTGTGATCTGCACAGCTCTCAGTGCTGGACAGATATCTAGTCCGGATTTTTTCATCAATGAACTGCTGTGTTCTGCGTAGCTCGGTGTGCTGGACAGATATAGAATCCGGGTTTACAGATCTATGCACTGCTGTGGTGTGCAGAGTTCCATCTGCTAGACAGATACCTAATCCGGGTTTATAGATCAATGAACTGCTTGGGTCTGCACAGCTCCCGGTGCTGGACAGTTATCTAGTCCGGGTTAAAGAATCAATGCTATGCTGTGTTCTGCATAGACCCCCGTGCTGGACAGATATCTAGGACGGGCTTATGGATCAATGCACTGCCTTCTTCGGCAGAGCACCCGGTGCTGGACAGATATCTCATCTGAGTTTATCGATCAATGCAATGCTGTGGTTTGCACAACTTCCTGTGCTGGACAGATATAAAATCTGGGCTTATAAATCAATGCACTGCAGTGTTCTGCACAGCTCCTGGTGCTTTACAGATATCTATTCCGCGTTTACAGATCAACGCACTGCTATGGTCTTCATAGCTCACTGTGCTGTACAGGTATCTAGTCCAAGTTTATACATCAATGCATTGCTGTGATCGGCACAGCTCCCAGTGCTGGACAGATATCTAGTCCGGGTTTTTTAAATCAATGAACTGTTGTATTCTGCATAGCTCCCAGTGCTGGACAGATATCTAATCCGGGTTTGCAGACGTATTCACTGCTATGGTGTGCAGAGTTCCAGCTGCTGGACAGATATCTAATCCGGGTTTATAGATCAATGCACTGCTGTGTCCTGCATTGCTCCCGGTGCTGAACAGATGTCTAGTCCGGGTTTATCGATCAATGCACTGCTGTGGTCTGCACAGCTTCCCGTGCTGAACAGATATCAAATCCGAGATTTTTCGATCAATGCACTACTATGGTCTGAACAGCTCCCGGTGCTGGACAGATATCTCGTCTGAGTTAAAAGACCAATGCACTGCTGTGATCTGCAAAGCTCCCGGTGCTGGACAGATATCTAATCTGAGTTTATTCATCAATGCACTGCTGTGGTCTGTAGAGTTCTCGGTGCTGGAATGATATCTCGTCGTGCTTTATAAATCCGTGCACTGCTGTGGTCTGCATAGCTCCCGGCGCTGGACAGATATCTAGTCCGGGTTTATCGATCAATGCACTGCTGTGGTCTGCACAGCTTCCCAAGCTAACAGATATCAAATCTAGATGTATAAATCAATGCACTGCTGTGGTCTGCACAGCTCCCCGTGCTTTACAGGTATCTAGTCCTGGTTTATACATCAATGCATTGCTGTATTCTGCATAGCTCCCAGTACTGGACAGATATCTAATCCCGGTTTACAAATGTATTCACTGCTATGGTGTGTAGAGTTCCAGCTGCTGGACAGATATCTAATCCGGATTTATAGCTCAATGCACTGCTGTGTTCTGCATAGCTCCCGGTGCTGGACAGATAACTAGTCCGGATTTATCGATCATTGCATTGCTGTGGTCTGCACAGTTTCCCGTGCTGAACAGATATCAAATACGGGATTTTTCGATCAATGCACTGCTGTCGTCTGAACAGCTCCCGGTGCTGGACAGATATCTCGTCTAAGTTGTAAGGCCAATGCACTGCTGTGATCTGCAAAGCGCCCGGTGCTGGACAGATAACTAGTCCGGATTTATCGATCATTGCATTGCTGTGGTCTGCACAGTTTCCCGTGCTGAACAGATATCAAATACGGGATTTTTCGATCAATGCACTGCTGTCGTCTGAACAGCTCCCGGTGCTGGACAGATATCTCGTCTAAGTTGTAAGGCCAATGCACTGCTGTGATCTGCAAAGCGCCCGGTGCTGGACAGATATCTAATCTGAGTTTATTCATCAATGCACTGCTGTGGTCTGTACAGTTCCCGGTGCTGGACTGATATCTCGACGGGCTTTATAAATCCGTGTACTGCTGTGGTCTGCATAGCTCCTGGTGCTGGACAGATATCTAGTCCAGGTTTATTGATCAATGCAATGCTGTGGTCTGCACAGCTTCCGGTGTTGAACGGAGATCTAATCTGGATTTATAAATCAATGCACTCCTGAGGTCTGCACAGTTCCCGGTGCTGGACAGATATCTAATCCGGGATTTTTAGATCAATGCACTGCTGTAGTCTGAACAGCTCCCGGTGCTGGACAGATATCTAGTCCGGGTTTATAGATCAATGCACTGCTGTGTTCTGCACAGTTTCCCGTGCTGAACAGATATCAAATCTGGATTTATAAATCAATGCACTGCTGTGGTCTGCACAGCTCCCAGTGCTTTACAGGTATCTAGTCCTGGTTTATACATCAATGCATTGCTGTATTCTGCATAGCTCCCAGTACTGGACAGATATCTAATCCCGGTTTACAAATGTATTCACTGCTATGGTGTATAGAGTTCCAGCTGTTGGACAGATATCTAATCCGGATTTATAGCTCAATGCACTGCTGTGTTCTGCATAGCTCCCGGTGCTGGACAGATAACTAGTCCGGATTTATCGATCAATGCACTGCTGTGGTCTGCACAGCTTCCCGTGCTGAACAGATAACAAATATGGGATTTTTCGATCAATGCACTGCTGTCGTCTGAACAGCTCCCGGTGCTGGACAGATATCTCGTCTGAGTTGTAAGGCCAATGCACTGCTGTGATCTGCAAAGCTCCCGGTGCTGGACAGATATCTAATCTGAGTTTATTCATCAATGCACTGCTGTGGTCTGTACAGTTCCCGGTGCTGGACTGATATCTCGACGGGCTTTATAAATCCGTGCAATGCTGTGGTCTGCACAGCTTCCGGTGTTCAACGGATATCTAATCTGGATTTATAAATCAATGCACTGCTGTAGTCTGAACAGCTCCCGGTGCTGGACAGATATCTCGTCTGAGTTAAAAGGCCAATGCACTGCTGTGATCTGCAAAGCTCCCGGTGCTGGACAGATATCTAATCTGAGTTTATTCATCAATGCACTGCTGTGGTCTGTAGAGTTCCCGGTGCTGGAATGATATCTCGTCGTGCTTTATAAATCCGTGCACTGCTGTGGTCTGCATAGCTCCCGGCGCTGGACAGATATCTAGTCCGGGTTTATAGATCAATGCACTGCTGTGGTCTGCACTGCTTCCTGTGCTGAACAGATATCAAATCTGGATTTATAAATCAATGCACTGCTGTGGTCTGCACAGCTCCCGGTGCTTTACAGGTCTCTAGTCCTGGTTTATACATCAATGCATTGCTGTATTCTGCATAGCTCCCAGTACTGGACAGATATCTAATCCCGGTTTACAAATATATTCACTGCTATGGTGTATAGAGTTCCAGCTGCTGGACAGATATCTAATCCGGATTTATAGCTCAATGCACTGCTGTGTTCTGCATAGCTCCCGGTGCTGGACAGATAACTAGTCCGGGATTTTTAGATAAATGCACTGCTGTAGTCTGAACATCTCCCGGTGCTGGACAGATATCTCGTCTAATTTGAAAGGCCAATGCACTGCTGTGATCTGCAAAGCTCCCGGTGCTGGACAGATATCTCGTCCGGGTTTATCGATCAATGCACTGCTGTGTTATGCATAGTTCCCCGTGTTGGATAGATATTTGTCCGTGTTTGTAGATAAATGATCTGCTGTGTTCTGCATAGCCATCCGTGCTGGACAGATATCATGTCCGGATTTATAGATCAACGAACTGCGATGTCTTGCACAGCTCCCAGTGCAGGAGAGATATCTAGTCTGGGTTTATAGATCAATGCACTGCTGTGGTCTGCCTATCTCCCCGTGCTGGATAGATATCTAATCCGGGTTTATAGATCAAAGGACTGCTGCGGTCTGCACAGCTCCCGGTGCTGGATAGATATGTAGTCCGGGTTTATAGATTTCAGCACTGCTGTGACCTGCACAGCTCCGGGTGGCGGACAGATATCTCGCCAGGGTTTATAAATCAATGCACTGCTGTGGTATACATAACTCCCCGCGCTGAACAGGTATTCAGTCCGGGTTTATAGATCAATGCACTGCTGTGGTCTGCAAAGCTCCCCGTGCTGGACCGATATCTAATCCGGGTTTTTGGATCAATGCACTGCTGTGATCTGCACAGCTCCCCGTGCTGGACAGACATCTAGTACGGGTTAATAGGTCAATGCACTGCTGTGGTCTGCGTAGCTCCCGTTACAGAACAGATATCTAGTACGGATTTTTAGATAAATGAACTGTTGTGTTCTGCATAGTTACACGTATTGGCAGATATCTAATCCGGGTTTATAGATCAATGCACAGTTGTGACCTGCACAGCTCCCCGTGCTGGACAGATATCTTGTCCGGGTTTATCGATCAATGAACTGCTGTATATTTCACAGCTCCCCGTTCTGGACAGATACCTAGTCCGGGTTTATAGATCACTGCACTGCTGTGGTCTGCAAAGCTCCCCGTGCTGGACCGATATCTAATCCGGGTTTTTGGATCAATGCACTGCTGTGATCTGCACAGCGCCCGTTGCGAGACAGATACCTGATCCGGGTTTATACACAAATGCCATGCTCTCTTCTGTGTACCTCCAGGCGCTGGACAGATATCTAGTCCAGGTTTATATATGAATGCACTGCTGTAGGCTGCATAGCTCCCGATGCTGGATAGATATCTAATCCGGGTTTATACATCAGTGCCCTGCTGTGATCTGCATAGCACCCCGTGCTGGACAGATATGAAGTCCGGGTTTATATATCACAGCACTGCCGTGGTCTGCATACATCCCAGTGCTGGGCAGATATCTCGTCCGGGTTTATAGATCAGTGTACTGCTGTGGCCTGCATAGCTCCCGGAACTGGACAGATATCTAGTCCGGGTTTATAGATCAATGAACTGCTGTGTTCTGCATAGCTCCACCTGTTGGACAGATATCTAATCCGGGTTTATAGATCAGTACACTGTTGTCGTCTGCATAGCTCCCGGTGCTGCACAGATGTCGAGTCCAGGTTTATATATCAATGCACTGCAGTGGTCTACACAGTTCCCCGTGCTGGACAGATATCTAGTGCGGGTTTATAGATCGGTACACTGCTGTCGTCTGCATAGCTCCCAGTGTTGAACAGATATATCGTCCGGCTTTATAGAACAATGCACTGCTGTGTTCTGCATAGTTCCCCGTGCTGGGCAAATATCTTATCCGGGTTTATAGATCAATGCACTGCTCTGTTCTGCATAGCTCCCCGTGCTGCACAGATATCCAGTCCAGGTTTATAGATCAATGCACTCCTGTGTTCTGCATAGCTCCCCGTGCTGAACACATATCGAGTATGCGTTTATAAATCAATGCTCTGATGTGTTCTGCACAGTTCCCGGTGCTGGACAGAAAGCGAGTCCGGGTTTATAGATGAATTAACTGCTGCGGTCTGCACAGCTCCGCATGATTGACAGATATCTAGTCTGATCGAGAAACCGATGCACTGCTGTGATCTGCACAGCTCCCGCTGCGGGCCAGATATCTAGTCTGCGTTAAGAGATCAATGCAATGCTGTGATCTGCACAGCTCACGGTGCTGGACAGATATATAGTCCGGGTTTATAGATCAATGCACTTCTGTGGTCTGCACAGCTCCCCGTGCTGGATGGATTTCTCGTCCGGGTTGATAGATCAATGCGCTGCTTTGGTCTGGATAGATCCCGCTGCTGGACAGATATCTAAACTGGGTTTATAGATCAATGAACTGCTGTCGTCCCGATGCTGAGCAGATATCTTGTCCAGGTCTATAGATATCTAGTCCACGTTTATGCATCAATGCACTGCTGTTATCTGCAAAGCTCCCCGTGCTGGACAGATGCCTAGTCCGGGATTATAGGTCAATACCCTGCTGTCGTCTGCATAGCTTCCGGTGCTGGACAGATATCTCGTCCGGGTTTATATATCAATGCACTCCTGTATTCTGTGTCGCTCCCCGTGCTCTACAGAATTCTAATCGGGGTTTATAGATCAATGCACTGCTGTGATCTGCACAGTTACAGGTGCTGGACAGACATCTATTCCATGTTTATAGATCAATGCACTGCTGTGTTCTGTGCAGTTCCCCGTGTTGGACAGATATCTAGACCGGGATTTAGATCAATGCACTGCTGTGGTCTGCACAGCTCCCGCTGCTGGACAAATATCTAATTCGAGGTTATAGATCAGTATCCTGAAGAAGGGCCTGTGCCCGAAACGTCGAATCTCCTGTTCCCTGGATGCTGCCTGACCTGCTGTGCTGTTCCAGCAATAAAGTTTCAACTTTGATCTCCAGCATTTGCAGACCTCACTTTCTCCTCGTTATAGATCAGTACACAGCTACGTTCTGCATAGCACCCCGCGCTGGACAGATATCATGTCCGGGTTTATAGATCAATGCTCTGCTGTGGTCTGCACAGCTCCCCATGCTGGACAGATATCTAATCCGGCTTTATAGATCAATGCACTGCTGTTGTCCGCAAAGCACCCGGTGCTTGACATATATCTCATTCAGTTTCATAGATCAATGCACTGCTGTCGTCTGCATAGTTCCCGGTGCTGGACAGATATCTAGTCCAGGTTTATACATCAATGCACTGTTGTGTTCTGCATAGCTTGCGGTGCTGGAAAGATATCCAGTCCGGGTTTATATATCAGTGCACTGCTGAGTTCTGCATAGATCCCCGTGCTGGATCGATATCTAGTCCGGGTTTATAGATCAATGAACTGCTGCGGTCTGCGCAGTTCCACGTGCTGGACAGATATCTCGTCTGGGTTTGGATATGAATGCACTGCTGTTATCTGCCGAGCTCCCGTGCTGGATAGATATCTAGTCCGGTTTTAGAGATCGATACACTGCTCTGATGTGCACAGATCCCAGTTTTGGACAGATGTCTAGTCCGGCTTTATAAATCAGTGCAATGGTGTTGTCTGCTCTGCTTTCCCTGCTGAATACTTGCTGGAGGAATACAGCAATCCAGGCAGCATCAGGAGGTGTAGAATTTGACGTTTCGGGTTTAGCCCCCCTTCAGGACTCTTGCACACGTTTTACACCCGAAGCGACTACTTCTCCACCTCCTGATGCTGCCTGGATTGGTGTGTTCTGACAGGATCTGTGCAGTGTTTCACTCTGGAAAGATTGCCCATTGTATTGACAAGTTCAATGGATGAATCTGCACAGTGTTCCACTCTGGACAGATTGTTGGGTTGTACTGAGCAGTACACTGGCCTGATCTGCACAGTATTCCACGGTGAACAGATTTCTCCTCTGGGTTTATGGTGCCTGGGTTGGTTCTGTGAGGTAGATTGAGAATGTAGTATATCTTACCCTTTCAGCTGATCTGGCAATGCCTTTAGTTCCCATTCCTGTGATTGGACGCACCGTCTCTCAACCCATTAATGTTACAGTGTGCCCAGGCACAGTACATCATGTTGGTGAGGTGGGTAGGGGGAAAAAGTGATGGACAGGTCAAGGAGTTCCCCGGAACGTTCCGTCCCCGACATTCTATAACTGACATTCCCCGGAACGTTCTGTCCCCGACATTCTATAACTGACATTCCCTGGAACGTTCTGTCCCTGACGTTGTTTGTGAACGGCCGGACGTCAGTGAATAAAACAAAAGATAAGATCCCGAGGGAAGAGATCCCGTTCCAGGGAGAAGGAGACACTGTTCCGAAGGTCCGTCGGGCAGTTAAAGGGGAAAATACATTTTCCCTCCATTTACTTTTCTTCACGACACAGGATTGACCACAATTTAGACCAAATTACAGGAATTTCCAAAATCCGTTTGTCTTCAGGAAACTGGGAGAGAATCCTTCAGGATAACAACGTTTCCACCCTCCGTATTAGGAACTGGGAAGCAGGCACCTGTGTCTGCTGTCGAGTGATCGAGTGTATGGGAATGTTCCGAAACCATCTTTATGGATGTGTCTCTGTGTGTTTGGGGAGGGAGGGTTTCTTGTGGTTTATGTCACATTTTTTCAATAAGTCAGACCTTCCCATTTGTTATTCCAGCTCCAATTATTTTAATAAATGCCTGGATACAAGAACATATTTGAAAATCTCACTGGGTCCCCGAACAAACGGGTCCCTTTGCCTCCAGGCTGATAGATAATGTGTTTGTTTATCTTCCTCACAGTTATCGTCGTGACCATCTACGTCCTGCTTTATAAAGATTGTGGATTGTCTCCATGTGTCAGACGTTACCTGGGGGCCATGGCAGCGGCGGATCTCCTGGTCATTATCCTGGACTTGATCCTGAGACACATTCCCATTGTTTATCGGGAACTGTTTTATTTCCTGAGGGACTCCGTCCCAGTGTGTAATATCCACGCCGTCCTGCTTTATGCAGCCACTGACTGCTCTGTCTGGTTCACCGTCACTTTCACCTTTGATCGGTTTGTGGCCATTTGTTGCCAGAAACTGAAAAGTAAATATTACAGTGATAAAACGGCGGCTGTGGTTCTGGGAGCAGTGACTGTGCTGAGCTGTTTAAAGAACATTTTCTGGTATTTTATGCTCACGGCTCGGTATTGGCTGATGAACGAGCCCTGGTTTTGTGATGTAACAGACGCTGTTCTATCCTCCAGTGTATGGGTCACAATCGAGTTCCTCCACCACATTCTAACCCCGTGTGTCCCATTTCTCCTGATTCTGCTGCTCAATGTCCTCACCGTCAGACACATTTTAGTGACCAGCAGAGCCCGCAGGAGACTCCGCGCTCACACCAATGGGGACGCTCAGTCTGACACTGAAATGATAAACCGAAAAAAATCCATCATTTTACTGTTTGTGATCTCGGCCAATTTTATCCTGTTATGGTCAACGTTAATGGTGTATTCTATATGGTACAGGATGTTGTATATTGGGTATCAGTCTGTGTTTCTCCATGACTTTGTGCAGGAATTGGGCTTCATGCTGCAGCTCCTCAGTTGCTGCACAAACACCGCGATTTATGCCGTGACCCAGACTAAGTTCAGGCAGCAGCTGAAGAATGTGCTGAAATATCCCTTCACCCAAATCCATCAATCAAACAAATTCCCTCATTAATCAATCCATCCGGGATTTTCTCATTTCAGTTCAGTGTTTCAGTGATGGAGCAGCCTGTTGCTATGGTAACAGACTGAGGTAGCGCCGGCTTGTCCATCCTGATCCCACAGGGGGGTTACAGGGAAACATTTCAATGTTTCTCACGACTCAGGGGCCAGTGATAAAATGCACCATCCCCTGACTGTATCCATCATTTCCATTTGTAACCAATAAAAATGTTGATTAACGAGTGCCGAGCAGCAGAGTGACCAATGTTGTTGTGTGTCTTTGTGTTGGAGAAGCTGAGCTGGAGAGAGACAGACTCAGCCCCAAGTGCTGGGCCTCAGGGAAGGGAAGGGGACCGGGCCCTGAGCTCAGCAGCTGGGTGTAACTCCCTCTGTCCCCCCACTCAAACCTGGCCTCCCTATTTCCTCTCCGCCACTCTTTCTCCTCAATTCTATCCTCCTCTCTCTCCCACACACCGCCAACCCCGGTTTCTCCACCTGCCTTCACTCTTTCCTCTCCCCCCTCTCTCATGTCGTCTCTGTCTCTCTCCCGCAATTCCAACTCTACCCCATTTTCACTATCTCCCACTTGTCACCCCCACCCCCCACACGCAGCCTCACCCCAAAATCCCCCCAATCTCTGGGTCAGAGGGAGAGGGACGCGTCAGGGAGACAGAGTGTGTCAGAGAGGGAGGGAGGGACAGGATGGAGAGAGATTCAGTCAAAGAGAAACAGAAGGAGGTGGGGAGAAAGAGAAACTGAGGAAGGGGGGTCGAGAGTGAGAGAAGGTGGAGAGAGAGTGAAGGAGCAGGGAGAGAGAAAAGGGGAGAGCGAGAGAGAGATACGGGAGGAAACAATAAGAGAGAGAGGCGAGAGAGAGAGTGGGCGAGAGAAAGAGTGAGACTAAGAGAGGGGCGAATGAGGGGGCAAGAGAGAAAGAGACAGAGAGAGGGGTGAGGAGAGAAAGAAAGAGTCAAGAGAGCTGAGGTGGAGACAGAGAGAAAAGGAGAGAGGGCAGAGAGAGAGAATGAGGGGACGAGTGAGCGAGGGGGCGAGAGAGAGACAGGGGATGAGAGATGGGGGCAAGAGAAAGCGGGATGGCTAGAGAGAGAGAAGAGGGAAGAGAGTGAGATAGAGGTGGGAAGAGACAGAGGGTTGAGAGAGAGAGAGATGGTGAGAGACAGGAAGGGCACAAAGGAGACAGGAGTGTGTGAGAGGGTGGCGAGGGGGTGGGAGAGAGATGTGAGAGCGAGAGCGAACGCAAGGGAGCGAGAGAGGTCGAGACAGAAAAAGAGAGAGTGAAAGAGACAGAGCGAGAGGGAGGGTAGGAGAAAAGGGGTGAGAGAGAAGTGGGGAGCGCGCGAGAGAGAGAGAGATGGTGAGAGAGGGGAGGGCGAAACGGGGCGAGAGAGGGGAGGGCGAGAGAGTGGAGGGCGAGAGAGGTGAGGGCGAGAGAGAAGGGAGGGCGAGAGAGGGGAGGGAGAGAGAGGGGAGGGCGAGAGAGAGGAGAGTGCCAGAGAGAGGGAAGGGGGAGAGAGGGGAGGGCGAGAGAGAAGTGAGCGCGAGGGGAGGAAGAGAGAGATGGGAGGGCGAGAGAGGGAGGGAGAGGGATGGGAGATAGAGGGGAAGGAGAGAGAGGAGGGCAAGAGAGAGGGGAGGGCGAGACAGAGGGAGGGCTAGAGTGGGAAGGGCGAGAGAGTGGGAGAGAGAGGAGGGCGAGAGAGAGACGAGTGGGCGAGAGAGAGTGGAGGGGAGAGAGGGGAGGGTGAGAGAGGGGGAGAGAGAGTGGGGTGAGAGAGGCGAGGGCGAGAGAGGGTGGGCGAGAGAGAGGGGAGGGAGAGAGAGAGTGGACGGTGAGAGAGGGGAAGGGCGACTGTGAGGGGAGGGGAGAGATGGGGTGAGAGGGGTAGGGGAGAGAGTGTGTAAGGGAGAGAGAGGCGTGGTGAGAGAGGGGAGAGCGATAGAGGTTGGAGGGTGAGAGATGGGAGGCGAGAGAGGGGAGGGTGAGAGAGAGGGGACAGGGAGAAAAGGTAGGGCAAGAGAGCGGAGAGGAGAGAAGGAGGACGAGAGAGGGGAGGGCGAGAGATGGGATGGCGAGAGGGTGGGGTGGGAGAGAGAGGGGGTGGGAGAGAGAGGGGAGGGCGAGTGAGGGGAGGGTGAGTGATAGGATGGCGAGGGAGGAGAGAGTGATAGAGGGGAGGGTTAGAGAAGGAAGGGCGAGAGAGGGGAGGGCGCAAGAGGGGTAGGCGAGAGAGGGGAGGACGAGAGGTGGGAGGACGAGAAGGGGAGGGCGAGGGAGAGGGTACGGGAGAGAGAGGAGGTGGGTGGGAGGGGAGGGTTAGAGAGGGGAGGGAGAAAGGGGGAAGTGTGAGAGAGGGAGGACGGAAGAGGGGTGGGCGGGAGAGGGGAGGGCGAGAGAGATGAGAGCGAAAGAGGGGAGGGCGTGAGAGAGCGGAGGGGAGAGAGGGGAGGTGGGCGAGAGGGGAGGGTGAGAGAGGGGAGGAAGAGAGAGGGGAGGGAGAGAGAGAGGGGAGGGATAGAAAGGGGTTTGTGGGAGAGAGGGGAGGGCAAGAAGGGGAGGCCGAGAGTGGGGAGCGAGAGAGAGGGGAGGGAGAGGGAGGGGATGGAGATAGAGGGGAGAAAGGGGACGAGAGAGAGGGGACGAAACAGTGGACGATACAGATGGGGCGAGAGAGAGGGGACGAGAGAGAGAGGTTGGGGAGAGAGTGTGTGGAGAGAGAGGGTGGAGAGAGAGGAGGAGAAAGAGAGGAGAGAGAGGAGGGGAGAGAGAGGAGGGGAGAGAGGGGGAAAAAGAGGGCATGAGAGAGAGTGGATGCGAGAGAGAGGTGTAGAGAGTGCGCGAGTAAGTGGACAGAGATGGGGAGACAGAGAAGGGGAAGGAGAGAGGGGAGAGGGGGGAAAGAGAGAAGGGTAGAGACAGAAGGGGAGAGAGCGAGGTGGTGGAGAAAGTGAGAAGGGAGAGAGAGAGTGAGGCAGATAGAGAGGGGGATAGAGGGGGAGAGGGAGAGGGAGAGAGAGGGGAAGAGAGATTGGGGAAGAGAGATTGAGGGAGAGAGAGGGGAAGAGAAAGGGGAGACAGAGAGAGGGAGACAGAGAGTGTGGACAGAGAGCGGGGGAGAGAGAAGGGACGAGAGAATGGGGATGTGAGAGGGGACGAGAGAATGTGGACAAGAGAGAGAGGGGGAGAGAGATATGGGTGGAAACAGAGAGTGTGGAGAGTGATAGGTTTGATAGAGAGCGTGTGGAGAGCGATGGGGGAGAGAAAGGGAGAGAGAGAGGAGGCGAGAGAGAGGTGACGGGAGAGAGAGGGTGGAGAGAGAGGGGGAACAGAGAAAGGGGGCAGAGAGAGGGGACGAGCGAGGGGATGAGAGAGATGGGACGAGTGAGAGTGGACGAGAGCGAGAGATTGGGCAAGAGAGAGAGGGAAAGAGAGAGGGGAGAGAGAGAAGGGAAAGAGAGGGGGAGAGAGGGGGACGAGTGAGAGGGGACGAGAGAGGCAGTGTGGAGAGAGAGAGAGGGTGGAGAGAGAGTGGAGAGGGAGGGGCGTGAGAGAGGGAGCATAGCAAGGGGGAGAGAGAGGGGAAGAGAGAGGGGCAAGAGAGTTGGACGAGAGAGAGGGTGGAGAGAGAGTGGCCGAGAGAGAGGGGATGAGAGACCGGAGACCAGAGAGAGGGGTCAGAGAGGAGGACAGTGAGAGGGGGAGAAAGAGGGGGGAGAGAAGGGGAGAGAGAGGGGATGAGTAAGAGGGGACGAGAGAGAGGGGCCAGAGTGAGGGGGACAGAGAGAGGGATAGAGAGAGAGGGGACAAGAGAGAGGGGAGGATAAAGAGGGGACAAGAGAGAGAGGATGGAGAGGGAGAGGGTGGAGAGAGAGACTGTGGAGGGAGAGGGTGGAGAGAGAGTGGAGAGTGCGGGAGAGAGAGGGAGGGAGAGAGGGGATGGAGAGAGGAAGGGGGAAAGAGAGAGAGGGGTGAGAGAGAGAGGGAGAGAGAGTGGGAGAGAGAGGGGACGAGAGAGAGAGGGCGGAGAGAGAGAGGGTGGAGAGGGAGGGGCGTGAGAGAGGGGAGCAGAGCAAGGGGGAGAGAGAGGGAAGAGAGAGGGGAAAGAAAGAGAGAAAGAGAGAGAGGGGCGAGAGAGTGGGGGGAGAGAGGGTGGAGTGAGAGTGGACGAAAGAGAGGGGATGAGAGGGAGGATTAGAGGGGAGAGAAAGGGGGACAGTGAGAGGGGAGAAAGACGGGGAGAGAGGGGGAGAGAGAGGGGATGAGTGAGAGGGGACGAGAGCGGGGGGATGAGAGAGAGGGAAGAGAGAGAGGTGGACAGAGAGGGGAGAGAGCGACGGGGACAGAGAGAGGGAGCTGGGCGAAAGTGAAGGCAGAGCGCAAAGCCGGTAGGGAAGGTAAGTGATTGTTATTTGAGTGGGTGTGTCCCTGAAAAAGGAAGATAATGGACTTGAACGTGTGGCTGGGGAATTGGTGCAGGAAGCAAGGATTTAAGTTCTTGGATCACTGGGGTATGTTTTGTGGTAAGCATAAAATCTACAAGAGAGACGGTTTGCACCTTAATAGGTGAGGGGCCAGCATTCTGGCAAGCAGGTTCGCTATTGCAACACAGCTACGCTTAAACTAAGTAGCGGGGGGAAGGGGACAAACTGGATGTTTAAGAAGGAAATTGGAGGGAAAGTTAGAATAAGGGAAGTCAAGAAAGACAACTGTATCAATGTGGCAGAAAACTCAGAAAGGGATCATGCTGTAAGGTTGAGTGAAATAGGAGTTGATGGGAAGGGTGAGGGCAGTAACAAATTTAAAATACTATACATGAATGCACGAAGCATTAGAAATAAGATGGATGAGCTTGAGGCTCTTTTGGAAATTTGCAGATACGATATTGTGGGGATAACTGAGACGTGGCTTCAAGGGGACAGGACCTGGAAAATGAATATTCAACGCTACACGTGCTATCGTAAGGACAGACTGATGGGCAGAGGGGGTGGGGTGGCCATGTTGGTAAGGGATGATATTCAGTCTCTTGTGCAGGGGGACCTAGAATCAGGGGATGTAGAGTCAGTGTGGATAGAGCTGAGAAATACTAAGGGTAAAAGGACCCTCTTGGGAGTTATCTACAGGCTCCCAAACAGTCTGGATGTCGGGTGTAAGTTAAATCAGGAGCTGAAATTGGCCTGTCACAAAGATTTTAGTACAGTTGATATGGGGTATTTTAACATGCAAGTAGACTGGGAGAATCAGGATGGTATTGGACATCAAGAAAGAGACTTTGTGGAGTGCCTCAGAGATGGATTCTTAGAACAGCTGGTGCTGGAGCCGACCAGGGAGAAGGCAATTCTGGATCTGGTATTGTGCAACGAACCAGAATTGGTCAGGGACCTCGAAGTGAAAGAGCCATTGGGAAGTAGTGACTATAATACAATAAGTTTCATATCTGCAATTTGAGAGGGAGAGGGTACAATCGGAAGTGAAAATATTTCTGTTGAATAAAGGGAACTATGGAGCTATGAGGGAAGAGCTGGTCAAAGTTCAATGGTACATTACCTTAGCAGGGATGACAGTGGAGGAACAATGGCGGATATTTCTATGTATAATGCAGAAGTTGCAGGATCAGTTCATTCCAAAAAGGAAGAAAGATCCTAGGAGAAGGCATGGGTGTCCGTGGCTGACGAGGGAAGTTAAGAAACATACAAAGTTAAAAGAGAAAAAATATAACATAGCAAAGATAAGTGGGAATACGGAGGACTGGGGAGCTTTTAAAGAACAACAGAGGATTACTAAGAAGGAAATATGGAGAGAAAAAATGAGGTATGAAGGTAAACTGGCCAATCTTATAAAGGAGGATAGTAAACGTTTTTTTAGGTATGTGAAAGGGAAAAAAATGGTTCAGACTAAAATTGGGCCCTTGAAGACAGAAACAGGGGAATATATTACTGGGAACAAAGAAATGGCAGAGGAATTAAATGGGTACTTCAGATCTGTGTTGACTGGGAAGACACAAGCAATCTTCCTGAGGTAACAGTGGCTGAAGGACCTGACCTTAAGGGAATTTATATTTGCCAGCAATTGGTGTTGGATAGACTGTTAGGTGAGAAGGTTGATAAGTCACCAGGGCCTGATGGTCTACAACCCAGGGTACTGAAGGAGGTGGCTCGAGAAATAATGGATGCGTTGGTGATTATTTTCCAGAATTAAATAGAATCGGGTTCAGTTCCTGCGGATTGGAGGGTTGCTAATATTACCAATTTTTAAGAAAGTTGGGAGAGAGAAAGCAGGAAATTATAGGCCGGTTAGTCTGACCTCAGTGGTGGGAAAGATGCTGGAGTCTATTATAAAGGATAAAATTACGACACATCTGGATAATAGGAACAGGATAGGTCAGAGTCAGCATGGATTTATGAAGGGGAAATCGTGCATGCATAATTTTCTGGAATTTTTTGAGGATGTAACTCTGAAGATGGACGAGGGAGATCCAGTAGATATAGTGTACCTGGACTTTCAGAAAGCGTTCGATAAAATCGCACATAGGAGGGTGGAGAGAGGGGGAGAGAGAGTGTAGAGAGAGGCGGCGAGAGAGAGGGGATGAGAGAGAGGCGACGAGGGAGTGGGAGAGAGAGAGAGAGAGAGTGGAGCGAGAGAGACAGATAGAGGGGCGAGAGAGGACAGAGAGAAGGGGTAGAGAGTGAGAGGGGTTGAGAGAGGGGGAGAGAGTGGGGGTGAGAGCGAGGGGAGGGAGATGGGAGAGAGATAGGGGACAGCGGGGGATAGAGAGAGAGGGGAGAGAGAGAGAAGGGAGAGAGCGGGTGGAGTGAGAGGGCGGAGAGAGAGGGTGGAGAGAGGGGAGAGAGAGAGGGTGGAGAGAGAGGGAGGGGAGACAGAGGGTGGAGAGAGAGAGGGTGGAGAGAGAGGGTGAAAAAAAGAGGGGGTGAGAGAAAGGGAGAGAGAAGGAGGTGGGAGAGAGAGGGGAGAGATAGTGGGGTAGAGAGAGGGGACCAGACAGAGAGGGTGGAGAGAGAGATAATGGAGAGAGAGAGGGTGGTGAGAGAAAGGGGAGAGAGAAAGGGGCGAGAAAGGGGGATGGCGAGAGAGTTGGGAGGGCGAGAGAGGGGAGAGCGAAAGAGAGGGGAGGGCGAGTGACAGGTGAGGGAGAGAGAGTGGTGAGGGAGAGATAGGGGGGAGCGTGAGAGAGGGGAGAGCGAGAGAGGGAAGGGCGAGAGACGGAAAGGCGAGATTGGGATGGTCGAGAGGGGGGAGGGCGAGAGAAGGGGAGGGAGAAAGGGGGACAGAGACAGGGGAGGGTGAGAGAGAGGGAAAGGCGTGTGTGAAGGGATGGTGAGTAAGCAGGGAGTGCGAGAGAGAGGGGAGGGCGTGTGTGAAGGGAGGGTGAGTAAGAGGGGAATACGAGAGAGAGGGGCGGGTGAGAGAGAGGGGAGGGCGAGAGAGAGTGAAGGGAGTGAGGGGGAGGGCGAGACAGGGGAGGGTGAGGGAGGTGAGGGCGAGAGAGACGAGTGGTAGAGAGATGAAGAGGAAATAGGGGTGGGCGAGAGAGCGGAGGGCGAGGGAGGGCAACTGCGAGAGAGATAGAGAGCCAAACTGAGAGCAAGAGACGCATAGAGATGAACAAAGGGGGCGAGCAAGAGAGAGAGAGAGCGCGCGAGAGAGATACAGCGAGAGAAAGATGAAGGAGAGAGAGAGATGCAAGAATGAGCGAGAGAGGGGGCAGATACAAGAGAGAGTGAGAGAGAGCGAGAAAGCGAGCAAGAGAGAGAGAGATTTTCGAGAGAGCGAGAGGATTGTTAGAGAAAGAGATAAGGGGGCAGGGTCGAGAGCGAGGGCTACAGAAAAGGTGGGGGAGAGTGAAAGAGAGAGGGCGAGAGAGAGGCTAGGGCGAGAGAGGGAGAGGGCGAGTGAAAGAGGGGAGTGTGAGAGAGGGGAGGGTGGGGGTGACAGAGGAGAGGGCGAGATATAGGGGAGTGCGAGAGATAGGGATTGGCGAGAGATAGGGATGGGCGAGAGATGGGGGAGAGCCAGAGATAGGGGATAGCGAGAGAGGGGAGGGCGAGAGAGGAGAGGGCAAGAGAGAGGTTAAGCGGAGAGAGAGGGGAGGGAGGGGAGCGCGGGAGGGAGGGGAGGGCGAGAGAGGCGAGGGCGAGAGAGAGGTGAGGGTGAGAGAGGGAGGAGGGCAAGAGAGGGGGAGGGCGACAGAGAGCGGAGGGCGAGAGAGAGGTGAGGGCAAAGGCGGTGAGGGAGAGTGAGAGGAGGGAGAGAGAGATTGAGGGAGAGAGAGGGGAGGAAGAGAGAGAGGTGGAGCACGAGTGAAGGGTGGGCGAGAGAGGTGATGGCGAGACAGGGAAGGGTGAGAGAAGGAAGGGTGAGAGATGAGGAGGGCGAGAGAAGGGGAGAGAGAGAGGGGGAGGGCGAGAGAGAGGGGATGTCGATGGGAGGGCAGGGCGAGAGAGTGGAGGGCGAGAGAGGGGAGAGTGAGAGAGAGTTGAGGGATAGAGAGAGGGGAGTGCGAGGGAGGGGAGGGTGAGATAGAGTGGACGGCGAAAGGGGGAGGGTGAGACAGGGGGAGGGTGAGAGAGGGGAGGCCGAGAGAGTGGTGTGAGAACGAGCGGTGGGCCAGAGAGGGGAGGGCGAGATGGGAATGGCGTGAGAGTGGAGGGTGAGAGAGCGGAGGGCGAGAGAGCGGAGGGCGAGATTGGCAAGGGCGAGAGAGAGGAGTGTGAGAGAGGGGAGTGTGAGAGAGAGGAGTGCGAGAGAGGGGAGGGCGAGTGAAGGGAGGACGAGAGAGGGGTGGGAGGTAAAGGGGACTGAGAGAGAGGGGAATGCGAGAGAGGGGTGTGCGAGAGAAGGGAGGGCGAGAGAAGGGAGGGCGAGAGAGAGGAGGCGAAGAGAGGGGAGGGCGAGAGAGGGGAGGGCGAGAGAGAGGAGGCGAAGAGAGGGGAGGGCGAGAGAGGGGAGTGAGAGAGAGGCGAGAACAAAAGAGGGGAGCGTGAGAGAGGGGAGGGCGTAAATAGGCGTGGGCAAGAGATGGGGTGTGCGAGAGATAGGGAAGGGCGAGTGATAGGGGAGAACGAGAGATTGGGGAGGGCCAGAGATCAGGGAGGGGGAGAGAGTGGGGAGGGCGAGAGAGGGGAGGGCGAGAGAGGGGAGAGCAAGAGAGAGGGAAAGCGGAGAGAGAGGGGAGGGAGTGAGTGCGAGGGCGAGAGAGAGAGATGAGTGCGAGAGAGGTGAGGGCAAGAGAGAGGGGACAGCGAGAAAGAGGGGAGGATGAGAGAGTGGGGAGGCCGAGAGAGGACAGGCGGTGAGAGGGGACGGATAGAGAGGGGAGGAAGAGAGAAAGGGGGAGTGAGAAAGTGGGGAGAGAGAGGGGGAGTGAGACGGGAGGGCGACAGAGAGGGGGAGGGCGAGAGAGAGGGGAGAGCGAAGGAGGGGAGGGAGAGTGAGCGGAGTGAGAGAGAGAGGAGCGCGAGAGAGGGGAGGGCGAGAGATGGAAGAGCGAAAGATGGGGAGGTCGAGAGAAGGGGAGGGAGCAAGGGGAGGGCAAGAGAGAGGGGAGGGGAGAGAGGGCAGGGCGAGAGAGTGGAGGGACAGAGGGGGAGAGCGAGAGAGGGGGAGTGCGAGTTAAAAGGGATTGCGAGAGAGAGTGGACGGCGAGAGAGACTGGAGGGCGAGAGAGGGGAGGGCGAGAGAGAGGGAGGGCGAGAGAGAGGGAGGGTGAGAGAGAGGGGAGGGCGCGACAGGGGAGGGCGAGGGGGGCGATAGAGGGGAGGACGAGCGGGGCGAGAGAGGGGAGTACAAGATATAGAGGAGTGCGAGAGTTACGTTTGGGCGAGAGATAGGGGAGGGCAAGAGATGGGGAGAGCGAGAGTGGGGAGGGCGAGAGAGGGGACGGCAAGAGAGTGGGTAAGAGGAGAGAGATTGGAAGGAGAGGGAGGGTAGGGCAAGAGGGAGGGGAGGGAGAGAGAGGGGAGGGAGAGAAGAGGGCAGCGCAAGACAGAGAGAGAGGAGTGCAAGATAGTGGAGGGCAAGAGAGAGGGGAGGGCGAGAGGGACGGGAGCGCGAGAGAGTGGGGAGGGTGAGAGAGGGGAGTGGGGGAGAGGGGAGGAAGAAACTAAGGGAGAGAGAGAAAGGGGCGTGAGAGATGTGAGGGAGAGAGAGTGGGAAGGGAGAGATAGAGATATCTGAAGAAGGGCTTATGCCCGAAACGTGGATTCTCCTGTTCGTTGGATGCTGCCTGACCTGCTGCGCTTTTCCAGCAACACATTTTCATTCTGTTATGAGCCCCGCTCAGTTCCTACACTATTATGTGACCATAGATTCAGATTGTTTTTAATGGCAGATATCAATACGAGTTGCACAGTGGCAGGAGCACGGCTAACCTATGGACAGCACTAAAGTGATCTCACACCAATTGACTCTTTAATAAAGAAATGGGGCAAACTTCAGAGATAGGGAAATGTAAATAAAGGAACCACTGTCAAGATTTCATCCAATTCTATAGTAACTGATACCTGATCACCAAATTCAGCTGCTACTTGAAAGGATGCAAGAAGCCCCAAAAGGTGATACTCCAAATTTCACTTGATTCCGTGTCACATTATTGCAAGAGAGCTTTGTAGTTGCCTTCTAGCAGACATTATTTTTTTCCACAAACCACACAGGTTTGACAGAGAAGCATTGGTTCTGATCAGAGGTCAGAACCAAATAGTACAGAACCACATCAAAACTCATCTCCAGAAGCTGTGTCAATGGGTGTTTGGGTTTGCAGTGCCTCTGTGTTCTGAGCTTCAGCCCCAACCTCTCGCTGTTCCCTAGTTTTTCTGATAAGTTGCATTTCCAGTCAGTTTCTATTTCATCATTGTCCCAGATTATAGAGGTTTCAGTATCAGTGAGTTCACCAGTATAGCGCGTTGGGTAAATCAGCATTGGCTCCACTGAAAAGGCTTTTAAATCCTGAGGCTCATAGAACAGTACATGCTATCTCTGTTTAATGACCTAATAACAACTAACAACATTATATTTGATATGCTATATTTTCCATTACTGACTGCAATGAATCTACGTCATGGGATGCAGAAACTCACCAATGTGAGTAAAAACTTAGTAAACTTTGGGCAAAACCCAGGCTATTGACTTAAGAGAATAAACTCCATACATGAATGCAACAAAGAAAAGCAGATTGAAGTCAAATGATGCACAGATTTGATTAAGAGCAAAACGCCCTCTACCCTAGCAGGAAGGCAAGTAGAAAAGTTGTGCATTTATATAACATCTTAATGCAATCTCACAGCATCCTAAATATCTCTTTCCAGGTCTCTGAAACATGTGCAGAACCCCCGGTGCCGCTGAAAACTACATGCTATCAAACCCAGGGAATCAAACACGGAAATATCAGCATGTGTCCATGTAACATTTTAAAATATGTTTAACACCTCCGCTCGAGTAACTAGCAAAATTGTTTCGAGGTATGAACAGGAAATGAGAATAGGTCACTTGGCCCTTCGAGCCTGTTCCACCATTCAATAAGATCCTGACTGACCCGATTTTAACAAGCTTACAAAACATTCAGCTGACAATATCCCATTTTAGCTTTTCTTATGCTATCAGTTTAGTATATTCCACTACACATCTATTCTAATCTGGTGAATAATTCTCCTGCTGTCAATCACTGATTCACACTGTACTCCTCTCCTCATTCATGAATTGAAGGAGCCCATAACGCACTCTTCTATTCCTCAGCCTATTCTTTAGACAAGATAAAATGGATTGGAACAGACTCCACTGTTTGCTTGTACTTGACACAAAGAGAACTATTGAAATATTTCAATGCATTCCTTTGGTGCAAAATATAATTTGTTTTAATCCTTTAAAACTGGTTCAATTTATTTTATATTTGCATTGAATGGTATTTTAGTTTGTCCCAGATGTTAATACAAAGTGAAATATTACATCAACGAGCTTTGTCTCATTCTCATTTGATGGAAGTTGGAAAGGAGTGTTTTCTTACAGAAGAGAGTGAAAAATGAACAACTAAGTTGAGTAATAATAAATGCAGGTTTTGACAAAGTCAATTTTCAATCAGAGATGTTCTATACAATAACCGAAGTACTTTTGATCATGTAGTCACATGTCAGAAATGTGATATCCAATTTGTGTACCATGAGAAAAGCAGGAAGGCGATGATGACCAGATCATCAGCTCATCGGGATTGAGCGATAAATATTGGCCGGGACTCCAGGTATTATCTCCTCACTTTAATTCAAAGTAATAAGGGTCCCTTTAGAGGGCAGAGTGGCTTTGGTTTAATGTCCCATATTCATCTGATGTGCAGGATTATCTCAGGACTGCACTGCTGTGGCAGTATCAATTAGTGCATTCTAAATCCGATGGTAGATCTCGACCCCTCCGACTCAGTGACACCTGAGCAACACACAATACTCTGACAACTGGCTTATTATTTACATCCTCAGGGATTAATGAAGCCATTCAGGGCAATTGCATCGATTCTATATGAAATACAAAACAGGCCTCTTATGGTAGAATGATAGTCTCCCTCCCCCTAGATCAGTCGGCTTAAATTCCTAGATTATACTTAATAGGCTTAAATTCATCTCCCACCTACTCCAGAGGTGTGTCATACATCGCTGAACATTTTATTTTTTTTTTAAAAAGGAAAATCTCTTTAACCAATGGGCTGTTGTCATTTGGAAAGTGCAACATGTGTAATTAGGAATCAGCACGTTGGGTCACCTTTGCTGATTCCCTATGTGTTCTATGGGAGTCAGTAATTTCTATCAGTGTCCACAGTTGCAGCTACACAACGTTCTCTAATATCTCTACTAAATGGATCGTTCTTCCCTTTTGAATATAGGCAGTGAACACTCAGTTCTATCTCTTTTTTAGCAACAAATGGCTACCTTACTTCCAGCCTGCTGTCAACAAGAGATTAACTTGCACTGTCAAAGTGTGGCAATACAGAGAACAACCCTCCCCATATTGACCCAGGCTAAGATTACAAAATGCAGCACAAGTCAGTGTTTATTTCCAGAATTAGATAACCAGGAAGGATGTTCTCCATGGCTGGGGAGTCCAGAACCAGCTTACAGAAAGAATAATGGAGCAGGGGACTGAGTTGGATAATCAACCATCATCATTTTGAACAGCAGCGCATGCCAAAGGTGCTGAATGGCTTGCTGCTCCGCCTATTTCTGTGACCATTCTGTGGCTTGAAAAGATGTGTTTCGTTCAAAGGTTGTTTTGATAGGAAAACAAAAGAGAATGTGTTATTGGTTATAACACAGAGTGACGAAACAATTTCAGATGATTGTGAATTGGTCTCCTCAAACTAAATTGAGCAATGAGGAAGTTCTGGAAAAGTGGGATAAACTGCTGAGTTACCTTGCAGTTGAAAATCGAAATGACCTGAAAGAGTTAGCATAATCACATGGGGAGATATGTGAGAATAACCTGGGAATTACTAATCTCACTACACATAATATTGATTGAGGAAATGTTGTTCCAATCAAACAACATCCTACAGACTTAACCTTTGAAGGTTGGCACAGGTTCACAAAGAGACTGAGCACACGCTGAAAGACAACATAATCAAAATCCGTCGTAGTGAATAGAGCTCACCTACGTCAGTGGTGATTATGTGTGGACCTAGTCAAAATCCATGCGGTTACTAAATCTGATACATGCCCTAAATCAAGTTTGGAAGACCTTATTGAGAGGATGGGACAAGAAACTTATATTTCTCAGTACGACTTACTCAAAGGATAGTGACAGCTACTTTTATTCAAAAAGGTGAAGACAATTTCGGCTGTCGTGACAGCAAAATTCACTGTACCAGTTTACAGTCATGTCATGTACATTTCAAAGACTAAACAATGAACTAATTTCTTCGTTACCCAATTGCGTGGTACACATTGATGAACTAGTTTATAGTCACACGTGGAAGGAAAACTTACAGAATTTCTCAAAATTATTCATTCGACTTTTGGAGGCAGGCTTGGTGATAAACCTGGCCAACAGGGAATTCAAGAAAAACACAAATCACTTTCCTGGACCATGTTATTGAACATGGACAGGTGGCCCCATCGACCAAAAGAGCTGTTCGACTACAAAACAATCTTGATTATCCAAGACGGGTGGGGATAACTAATTGTTTGGATTACTGATTGTTCAGATAACTCATTGCTCGGATAACTGATATGATTGCAAACAAACGACCTTGTGATCTTGTTCTGATAATCTGAAATTTGGATAATTGACGTTCGGATAACAGAGGTTGTTCTGCATTTGGTAGTACTACGAGTGGGTTTTATCAGAAAGTTGTTCAGAATCTTAGCAGTTTGGCTGCTTCACCCACTGAATTGTAGAAATGCAGGAGGTTTCAATGATGGACAATTGTCAGAAGGCATTTGTCAGCTTGAAAGTTGTGTTAACTACTGCCCCAATATTAACGACAACTAATAACCCAAAGCTATTCAAGGTAGTTATCGATGCGAGTGATAAAAGTGTCCGTGCTGTACTCTTACAAGAAAACAACAAGAAGATAAAAAGACTTATCAATTGTTTCTCAGGAAGCTAAACATTCATTAACAGGAATATTTCACAGTTGACAAAGAGACCTTGAGTTTGGTATTGGCGTTATAACATTTGCCAGTCATGTATCTGAGACAACCATACATATTGATCATAATCCATTAAAGTTTTTTTTGCAGAAATTTAAGGACAAACATTGTAAACTGGTTTTCGGGGCATGTCTTCATGAGATAGTCTCGACATTATTTTACAGGACATCCTGACTCTCCAGCAATTTCTCTCATGTTGTTAGATTCCAAATTAAAAATGCAATTTAGCCACATGACAAATCAAACTTACTTTTTCGTCATTGCTTTCATTTCTGTAGAATTGAGATTATCTTTTTTTTATGATCTGTCTGTTAAAGTGCAATTGATCAATAACTACAAAATGAAAAGCAAACTAAAATGGTGTCTGGATCTATAATTTATTGCCAGACATTAAAAAAACAGAAGTCTCTCAATGCTGTATTTCAAGCCTTGATCAGCTAATTTATTGAAACAAGGTCATCCTCCAATCAGCCATGATCGTGATGAATGGCAGGGCAGGCTCGAAAGAATGCATGGCCTCCTCCTGCTCGTATTTTCTACGTTTCTAAACCGGCTTAAATACCCAAGAAAACTGAAGATTCAGAATTATAAACCCAGATTAGTGCTCAAATGTCCTTGCTCAAATGCCTTCTTGCCCCATTGAACTCAGCCCTCCTCCATCTCAGAATTATTCTGGATTGATCCTTGTTCATATTATACACATGCTAAAACCTTTCGATACAATGATCAATGCTTCCTTAAATGATCCCAATTTAATATTTAATGCATTTTATACATATTGTGTGTATGCACACAAATTATGAAGGTAGCCGTGCAGATTGAAGATATTATTAGGATTCTGAACATTATAAATAGGACCGTGGCATGCAAAATAAGGAAATTATGGCAAATAATTAGAAACCGTCCTGCTTTTCCCTCATGTCTAGTATTTATGCTGCACGCTTCAGGAAGGGATTTGAGAAGGTGAACAAAAGGTACACAAACATGGTCCCAGAGATGAACAATTGGACAACTATGTGGATAGTTTGAAGAAGCTCGGTTGCTCTTTATGGAGGACAGGAGATGAAGAAGACATTTTACAAGTGTTCAAAATCATGAGGAATTTAGATAGAGTAGAGTAAAAGGGTAGGAAAATGCATCTGGATTGGTTACTCTTTGGAGAGTTGGTGTGGACTTGTTGGGCCACGTGGCCTGCTTCCATACTGTACGGATTCTATTTTAAAAAAGGCTTGAGAAGAAAAGGACACTGATTTAAGATGATAAACAAAATAGAACAACTGTTACAAGGATTACTTTATTTAAAAAACAGCATAGTTAGGAAACTGGAAAGTTCTGGCTAATAGTGTAGTGGTGGAGGCAACTTCAACTGAGGTCTTCAAAAGGAATCTACAATTTTCATAAGGAGAGGTTTTGCAGTATCACATAGTAAAAGAGTTTCGGAGTGAACAAATGCAAGTTCCTCTTTGAGAGCTGATCAAATCATTGCCTCCGAGTTGTTACCGTTTATCGTTGTATGACATTGCACAAACTAGCAGCTCACCTGTTATTTACGCATGGTTTGTCATATTCTGAAATAACGCCTTAGTCATGCCTGCAACTAAACTTACTTTGCAATTACTTCACTTGATGCAGGAGAACCTGCATTCCCATTTCCCTCACTGTTTGCACTGACAATGTTTCCAGAACTGCAATTCATCAAAGAGCACAAATTAAGTCATTTAACGTCAGTAAACTTATCCAGAATTCAGTCCAAAACAATTTAACAAAAAAAAAACACAGCTTGGTCGACTAGTTTTCTTAAGTTGGTCAATGACTGTGCAATTTTAATAAATCGCATTATTTTACCATAGTGATATTAAAAGAACACAAATATCCATGCAAAGTGAGAATCTGGTGTAACAGATCTTTAGCTGATCGTTGTCCTCCTCAGAAATAGAGATTATAGACAGGAAAGGTCCTTTCAGTGCAAGTCTAATGAGTTGCTGTAGTCCATTCCGTTGAGTGTAAATGCGAGGTAGCCTCACATCGTAGCTCAGTGATGGTACAAAGAGAGTGGAAATTAGGTACGTTAGTTCTTTTGCCAGTCAATCAAACTGCTCTCTCTTTGATCATATTAAGCTTCTTGACTATTGTTGCAATTAAACCAATCACCAGGTGAGCTGTGAAGATTCCAATGCTCCCGATTTTGGCCTTGTAATGGTGAAGTTAATGGGGGGTAATGACAAAGCAGTATACCTTGAATCTCAGTCTTGTAATCTTGCTAATGTTTTTAGTTATTGATGCCTTTACCACCCATTCCCCTGGAGTGTATTGACAATGCTGTCCTATGATCTGGAAAATGTTGCTGGGGCTTTATTTGTTTTCAAGATGCATCATGAACCATCGTGGTCGTGATGATATGGGGTTCGTTTGAATTCCACAAAATCTCTACAGTACACCACACTGAGGGAATGCTGGGGTTGGGGTTTGGAAGAGACAGTACAGGGTGAAAAGAAGAGAAAACCATTTATTTAGTATGTCACAATTATTTATAGCCATTTCTGGCTATGCAAGACCTTCATACTGAAAGACAAGCAAAATTCAACCGACCATGAAAAACTTTGGATGTTTTATGCTGATTCAAGATTGGTCTCACAAAATAAGCCAACAATTTCTGAACCAGTCAAGCAGTTGTTTTCTGTGATTGTTCTCATCTGTGTTAGTGTTCACCACACTGCCATGGGATGACTTCGTGAGGCAACCCTGGCATAATCTTACAACAACTGCCAACACTTCCTTTTCACATTATTGGATCCCTAACATAGCAGATTTAAATCTGACATTAGATCAAACTTACTTGTCTATCTGTTTCCTTTAGTTTCTGAAAACCTTAGGTTTCCGCCTAATTCACAGTGTGAGGTGTCAACATTTTCAAAGCTGCAACTGGTCATAAAGTACCAGTTTAATCATTTTAAATATGTGCATGATCACAAAATTAATATTTGGCACTTCTTATCAACATCGAGAGTTTAATCATTTTAAATATGTGCATGATCACAAAATTAATATTTGGCACTTCTTATCAACATCGAGAGGGCAGGAGCTGGTGGGTGGGGAGTAAAGAGGTCAAATAAAGACTTGTCTGCACTGGGGTAGAGGGAAAACATCCCAAATGCAAGGATTCAAGTTTAACTTCCTTATCTCTGAAAAAGAAACTCCAGGTCATTATACACTATTGCTAATTTAACCCTTACAAGCACAATTTGTAACTCAATGTTTGATTCAGAATCCGAATATAGTAATTTCTCATTATTCAAATTCACTGTGGTTCATGTCATATTAGTCAGTATTGGCTGTTTTGTTGAAGAAAAGAAGTTTATTCCTTTTCCTTTCCTTCTCCTTCATCCGTTCGGAGTTTACTGAAAGATCTGACCATAAGAAACCCAAGAGTAATTACAGGTCTCTGACCCAGAGCAGTGTAATCACCTCAGTATTTAGGCTTCTATTCATTGATGACATCAGTGAAACGGTGTGGATGTGATGCTGCCTGTGTTGAATTCACCATGAAAGCACTTTATAAGCTTGATTCAAACAAATAACTATTACTAGGGAAAGTGCCTGACTCTGTGGATACACATGGCCTCTGGCCAACTTAAATTATAAAAAGTGCGAAGCATTCAATGGCGAAATGGTATGGGATATAGACCAAGGTGAGCAGACCAGGAGCTGGTTCCCAACCATAGCAATATTTCTTCAAATATGTAGCTATATTTCATCTAATGTCACCAAACTCTGGAGACCATGGCGATGATTTTGGAGGGAGTGTGGAATGGGAGGTGGGGGAGTGAGGATGAGCAGGAAAGAGAAACAAAGAGAAGCGATGAGGTGGGGTGAAGGAGGGGAACCCAATTCTTCAGTATTTTCACTATAGCTTCAATGTCCAGAAATAGAATCTCAATATTGATCAGCAAGCAATTTCCCGTCTCAGCATTTAGGGTGGTGGTACTACTGTTTCAGACAACTCTGTCATTAATATTAAATTCCATGGGAGGCAGTCTAGCAGCCTCCTTAATGTAGCTGCTGTTGTCTGAACTGGCATTCGTCGCATTGCACAAAACATTTCAAAGGAATCAATGGTTCTTCAGCATTCACTTTTCACATTGTTGAATTCCAAATGAAGCACAATTAAACCACATCAAAATCAGATCAAATCAAACTTGCTTCCTCATGTCTGGCAAACTTTGAATCCCATCCTCCTGACAATCTGGTCTGTCAAAAGGTCCCTAGCCACAAGTCATCGTGAAATACAAATTAAACAAAGGACTTACACCTATAAATGACTTGCAAACATTTGAAAATAAAACCTGAAGATCAAAAGGCCCTATTGAGCTGATAGAGAATTTCAAAAAAAAGAGGAATCACTCTAATCATCATGAGTAATGCAAATATTGGGAGGGGCTGTGGTATGGAATGGTGGTGTTTGCTACAGCACTGGGAGATGTTGTCAAGAGGAAGTTCCTTCAGAAATCTTACAGAAATTCCTGCTGTCCAGAAATTCCTTTTCACATTAGATTCTGTTAAAAAAGGCCACTTTCAAAAGCTATGACTGCAATATATGTTGATTGTTTTCAACTTTCACAGAGGTTTGCAGGACACCATGGTCTGTTCTTTTTGAAGAGATGGGGTGAGGGGAAGTGGCCGATATAATAGCATTGGGAAGCAAAGAGTTAGGTCGTCAATGTGTTTTCAATATGGTTAGCCTCATTGCACAGTCCAGTGCTTTAAGGTGAACTACTGAAGGCCTGAACATTGAAGAGCTGGAAATGATTATTGAAGGAATTTTGTTAATGCATTCTCAATTATTCACTGGCTTTTAACTGGGAGGTGGTAGGATTTGGAAATGACAGGTAGGGAGTCTGGCACTTTCTTATTGCTTAGCCATGCTGACATAGACCAGTTCTCTTTGACATCTTGACTCTTCATGATCTCTCAGGCCTGCCTCCCTCATTTCCCTGATTCTGCCCACCTTTGCATCCACAGCAATGATCAGTATGAACAGGAGGGCTCAGAAATGTGTTGATCTGTCTTCCATCTTACTGGAGTAACAACTCTTGAAACTAAGCTGCACTGTCAACTGATGAGTAACCCTGGCAAGAATCTCTTCATTTTAGATTAGAATGGAGCTGGAAAAGCACAGCAGGTCAGGCAGCATCTGAGGAGCAGGAAAATCGCCGTTTCGGGCAAAAGCCCTTCATCAATGAAGAATCTCTTCATTGGTCACTGCTGGCAATATACCATCCTTAGCATACGCAAAAACCTCCAGGTTTCAGTCCCAGCATCAGGTCTGCAGCATTCACTGCAAGCTTCCACCTAAAATGTCTTTTTACCAGACGAACGATAGAGCAAAGATTATATGCCAGTCAATAATTTCTTCAGTGCAAAATAACAAACTATGGAAGTTGACAATCTGAAAGAAATACAGAAGTTGCTGGAGAAACTCAAGATATTTAGTAGCATCTGTGGAGAGAAAGCAGAGTTCACCTTGTGTCAAGTGACCCTTCTTCAGAGGGATCTGAAGTTGTGAACATGAGTCATTCAACTAAAAACATTAACTCTGCTTTCACTCCACAGATGCAGCCAGATCTGCTTGCTGTTAGTAGACAGTCACACATTGTATTCAGCTTACTTTTCAATGACCTTCTTAGTTTCTGGAGAACCAGAATCACCAGCTCCATTGCACTTTCGGTAGTTGATGTTTTCAGAGCTGCAAATCGTCATCAAGTGCCATTAAGCCAATTTTAGCAAACATTTACGATCAGAATAAAAACATTTTTGAGAAACTTGAATAGGAGTGTCAGGATTTCAAGCCACTGACAGTCAGGCTGGAACATGGAAATGAAGGATGTGACAAACCCATTTCTTCAATACTTTACACGTGTTGCACAGTCTAGAAAAGGCTCAAATAAAGAGCTTAGGGTAATTATAGAAGGGCAACAAAGTGTCCAATTTCTCCATTTAAGAAATGTAAGGACTCTACGATCAGGATTGACATTTCCTCAGCAATGGGTATTGGCTCAGCAATTGCAAACGTTAATGGTGGCATAGAAAGGTTTGCCAGTCTGCTTTTGTTCCAATTAAACCATCAACTCATTAGATTGGGCCATTTCATTCTTGGGATAGTAACCCATCAACAGCTTATTGGTCAGTCCACATCAGCAGCATGTCAACATGAGTGGTGCCATCATTCACAGCAGCGCTGGCTCCAGCTCTCAGTCCATGCAGCAGTGCTCCACCACAATTCACAACATTATTATTGCAAATGTCTTGTTTAAAAAAAAACACCGCAATCTAACTTCCAGGAAAAATACACACTTGGGAGGCAGAGCCCAGCAGTTTCCGTAATATGCTAACTATGGCCTGGAATAGCATATTTGACATTGTTCTCGCATGTATGCAGAAGGAAGTACCGACATAACTTCACAGGAATTGTTGGTTGTCCAGCAATAACCTTTAGTCCAAATACTAATCAGGAATTAAATTACACTTTGAATCAAACTGACACGTTAATTTCTTCAGTTGTTCCTGACGGACTATAGGTTTCATTTCCGTCTCAGTTTGGATTGTCACACTTACTTTGCCTGCAATTGGTCATAAAAGATAAATGAAGTTATTTAAATGAGCATTTGCCTCCATCCCACAATTGTGTGCCAGCTGTTTGAATGATTGAAGATTCTGGATTCAGGACTGCAGCCTGCATTCAGCCGTTTGAGTGAAACTGTTCATACTCCAGATGGGTGACTGCAATAGATGATGAATATAATCTTCAAAACCTTTGTTGCTGCTAATAACGATTAGAGACAGAAAGGGGATATCAAGTCCTTGAATGTATTCATATTCAGAGTTTAGAACCTTCAATAACAAAATGTGAGCAAACTTACAATGAAGTGTCTTTGATGTCCTCTTCTAATACAATATTTTTGAACCAAAATTCTGCAGCCCTAATTCTAAAGATGATAACAGAGAGACAGTAATGCAAATGCTCTTGCCTGGAGTGGTGTTCCCTGCGCTGCTGGGTGATGTTTCCTGAAAAGTACCTAGAAAGTAATTTCCTTTCTATTATGCGTACTCTGAATGAAGCAAAACATTAATCACATCTTGTTTTCAAACTTACTTTACATGATAGATGTTGGAGTGTACAGTTTTCCATCGACCTTGTGCTTTGGGCTGCTAGGTGATCTGCAAATAGTCAGAAAAGTGCTATTCAGTCATTTTAAGCATACATCTACGTCCACAATAAAATCATCATTATTAACCTGAAAAATTGAGTAAGCATTTCAAGCCATGGACAGCTAGTTTTGTAAAACTAGTTCAAGACACAATTTCAGTAGATGGTGATTTATTACCCCAAAACCCTCACGGACTGTTTGCAAGACAAGATAATGAGACTGGAGTGTGGTAGCAAAGAAAGGGAGACACGATGCAACAAATTCATTTCTTCAATACTTTATACTTGTTGCAACGTCTCAAAATATCTCAACTAAAGAGCTCCAGGCCCAAATGGAGACTAGTCAGCCAATTTTCCAATATCTCCAATGAAGACCTTTGGTACTGTCTCGACATACAGGGCTGAATTTTCCATGTCAACTGGCATTTGCCAAGATTCTCATGAATCAGGCCAAGTGGAGGGGAGTTCAGGAGCAAAGCCCAACTCCCTTCTGCACCATTATATTATCTTGTCAGTGGTGGGCAAATGAAGGCACCAATTGTGAGCCACTCATGTCTGTCTGTGTTGTGAACAATAGAGCTCCTCAACTCCCACAGTGGGCTTTGGCTTGCAAATCTCTTTAGTACAGGCTCAGCAATACCCACCACTAATGGCAGCAAAGGAAAGGTCACTGATCTGCCTTCTCTCTGTTATTGCTGTTAGCTCCTGGGATCATGATGATTTGTGACCAGGCAGCAACTTCTGTATTAGCTACTGTCAGTACCATGCCATCCTTGGCACTGCCAACCATCGCGTTATAATCCAGCTCTCAGTTAAACCAGCAGGGCTTCATCAGAATTCATAAAATTATGACGGCAAAAGTCTTGTGTAAGACAGAACACCATCTTCCAACTTCTGGATGTAATACATATTTTGTGGGTTAAGCTTACTGTGGGAACTAGGGCCTGCTGCATGGTTCCTGCATGCAGAACGAAATATCTACATAACTTCACAGGAACTGCTTGTTCTCCAGTAATTGCATTGGAGAATATAATATCAAATGAAGTACAAATTACACAAAAGACCAAACATATGTTCTAGTTATTGCAAAAAATCCTGGAGAACTATATTTTCCATATCCCATGCAATTTGGATAGCCAACCTTGCCATGCCTGAAACTGGTCAGGCGAGATAAATTAAGTCCTTACGTTAGCATTTGCCTCCAGCTACTATTGAGTGCCAGCTGCTTGAATGGCTGAAGACTCTGGATTCAGTACTGCAGCTTGAGTTTAGCTGCTTTTGTTAACCTTCTTATAATGCAAACGGATGCTGCAATCAATTCTGATTTTATTCTTCAACCCCTTTTACAGGTTTGACGGATACTATAGCTGGTGATAAGGGTGATAGAGTGATGGGTTACGTATTTCTTGAATCTATTCATTTTAAGAGACTAAAATGATCAGGGGTAAGTAACCCAAATTTGTAAACAATTTTGAATTCAAGCTTCCTTGATGTCCTCTCCTAAAACTGTCTGTTTTGAAAAAAAAAACTCTCCGCCCCGAAGAATAATGCAGATAAAAGAAAGGCAGTATGTGACTGCTATGGTCTGGAATGGTATTCTCTGCACTGCTGTGTGGTGTTTTCATGAGGAGACCCTCGGTATCTTACTGTAACTGCCAGCCCACGAACAATTTACTTTCACTTTCTTGTATTCTGAATGAAGCAAAATCATGGTCACATATCGTATCAAACATACTTTTCGTGACCGGCTTCGATTT
This sequence comes from Chiloscyllium plagiosum, assembly GCF_037043375.1. Taxonomy (NCBI): domain Eukaryota; kingdom Metazoa; phylum Chordata; class Chondrichthyes; order Orectolobiformes; family Hemiscylliidae; genus Chiloscyllium; species Chiloscyllium plagiosum. The sequence continues at coordinate 103,641,759 of NW_028270167.1, read as the reverse complement.
GGAAGGGCACGGTTTTCCATCTTCATCACAGTTTAGGTTGTCAAGTTTACCAGGTCTACAATTGATCAGACAAGAAAAGGTTTAGTCACTGAAATCAGCATTCGCCTCCATCTACAAGTGTGTGCCAGCTGCTGGAATGGCTGAAAAATCGGGATTCTGTATTACAGCTCTTAAGCAGCTTTTTTTTAAAAAAAACTGTTCATACTGCAGAAGGATGACTGTATGAGTTGCTGATTTTTTGGCAAATTTACGAAACTAGTTTGCAAGAAAGCAGAGCACAGGTAGGGGGCGAGGCAGAGAATGTCCGGGAGAAGGGATTTTTCTTTGCAGTATAGACCAGAGAGGTCAATGGGAGGTAAAACGTACAGGAACTGGCTGATGAAGGGGTAACATTTGACTGAAAAGATTTGGATGTTTTAAAGCAATGGCTTTTCCAGCAACTCTGTTTTTCTTTCTGATTTACAGCATTCGCAGTTCTTTCGGGTTTTATTTGGATGCGTTCTGTTGTTGTAGTTAAATAAGAGCTTCAATCTGTAGGAACAAAGCAAGCATTAGAAATGCAAATCTAGTGCGATTGCTGTCGTCTTGTCTGCAAAGGTGTTTGTTGCACTGCTGTCACATGCTTTCAAGAGGCAGCCCCTGAACAATCTAAACAACAGCTCTCCAGCAATATCTTTTCACGTCTTTGAATTCTGAATCAAGGATCATTTACACACAAACTGGAGCAAGCTTATTTTTTGCAACTGAGCCTGGAGAAATTAGATTTCCCGGTTCTTCACAGTATACGCAGCTAAAATTAGTCATGAAAGAAGACATTTTAAGCTAGGTCTTGTATGCACAATTGGCTGATGGCTGGTATAAAATTTCTGGCTACTCATGGATTCAGTATTATATTCTTTGATCAACTGTACTTATTAAGTAGATCAACTTCCAAAGATAGTGGGACAATGGAAAACAGTAGGTTTTTTGTTTAAAACTTTCATAGGGGATTTGAAAGACACCACAGGCAAAATGAGGGGAGGCGAGGAGATAGTGTGGGAAATAAGAAATGTAACTTTCTGCAGGCGATATAGAAATGTAATTGTTGTAAGTGCTAGTGGAGTGTAATTTCTGTGGCTGGGGAAGGTGGCTAGTCTATCTAGTTATCTATGGATTATTGATATTAGTGGGTCTGGTGGTAGGGTTCAATGTCCTAAAATGGGTAATGAGCCGACTGATGACATCCCTTGGAGAAGGAACCTAAGTAAATCATCAGATGCTTTTACAATCAGCAGGTGATATGCAACAAAGAGAAAGTCAAAGAATGCTTCTAGCGTTCGAGGGACGAACAGCACAGATGTAAAATGTAAGATTGTGAACCTCATCGCCAAAAGGCGGAAGAGGGCAGAAAATAAGAAAATGGATTAAAGAAGACTTAGTAAGTGCAGAAACTAGATTTTTTTTAAAAAGGGGGAATTGTGGGGCATAAGAAATGTAGCTTTCTGCAGGCGATAGAGAAATATAATTGTTGTAAGTGCTAGTGGAGTGTAATTTCTGTAGATGGGTGAGGGGTGAGCCATTATACAAACGATCATGGAATTATTGTAGCAGGTAGTATACTTAAGACTAAGACTTTAATGAATATAGGGGGTCTTTTAAAGAAGTAGTGTTAAAGAAAATAGTTTAAGCTAGGAAATAACTATGGAGTGTTGTAGCTGACCACAAAAGAAGAAGTAAGGGTATTTTCACAATAAAGCTGAAGTAACAAGACAAAGAACGCAGACATCCAGGAACGGCTTGGTACAGAGATAAGGGAATTGAAAACCAAGTGAAGAAACTGACTTGTGATAGGACGAATGGGCAAAGGGAGTCGTGAGCCTGCAACACACAAACTGTACAAAAATGATTGTATAACTGATATATTTGCACTGTTTGCCAGGCTAGAGGGGTGCACGGACTTGCAAGTTTGTAATAAAGTGTCCTTGTTTGTTGTGGTACTGTTCGCCGAGCTGGAAGGTTTTGTTGCAAAAGTTTCGTCCACTGGCGAGGCGACATCATCAGTGCTTGGGAGCCTCCTGCGAAGTGCTTCTTTGATGTTTCCTCCGGTGTTTATAGTGGTCTGTCCCTGCCGCTTCCGGTTGTCAGTTTCAGCTGTCCGCTGTAATGGTTGGTATACTGGGTCCAGGTCGATGTGTTTGTTGATGGAGTTTGTGGATGAATGCCATGCCTCTAGGAATTCCCTGGCTGTTCTCTGTCTGGCTTGCCCTATGATAGTAATTTTGTCCCAGTCGAATTCATGTTGCTTGTTGTCTGCGTGTGTGGCTACGAAGGATAGCTGGTCGTGTCGTTTCGTGGCTAGTTGATGTTCATGTATGCAGATTGTTAGCTGTCTTCCTGTTTGTCCTATATAGTGTTTAGTGCAGTCCTTGCATGGTATTTTGTACACTACATTCGTCTTGCTCATGTTGGGTATCGGGTCCTTCGTTCTGGTGAGTTGTTGTCTGAGCGTGGCTGTTGGTTTGTGTGCCGTTAAGAGTCCTAGGAGTCGCAGTAGTCTGGCAGTCAGTTCCGAGATGCTCCTGATGTGTGGTAGTGTGGCTAGTCCTTTTGGTTGTGCTATGTCCTCGTTCCGTGGTCTTTCTCTTAGGCATCTGCTGATGAAGTTGCGCGGGTATCCGTTTTTGGCGAATATCTTGTATAGGTGTTCCTCTTCTTCTTTTTGCAGTCCTGGTGTACTGCAGTGTGTTGTGGCCCTTTTGAATAGTCTCCTGATGCAGCTTCGTTTGTGTGTGATGAGGTGGTTACTTTCATAGTTTAGGACTTGGTCTGTGTGTGTGGCTTTCCTGTATACTCTTGTAGTGAATTCTCCGTCTGGTGTTCTCTGTACCATCACGTCTAGGAATGGGAGTTGGCTATCCTTTTCTTCTTCTCTCGTGAATCGGATTCCTGTGAGTGTGGCGTTGATGATCCGGTGTGTTTTTTCTATTTCCGTGTTCTTAATGATTACAAACGTGTCATGGACATATCTGAACCAGAGTTTGGGTTGAATTTGTGGTAGGACTGTTTGTTCTAACCTTTGCACAACTGCCTCTGCTATGAGTCCCGAGATTGGTGATCCCATGGGTGTTCCGTTGATTTGTTCGTATATCTGGTTGTTGAATGTGAAGTGTGTTGTGAGGCACAAGTCCAGTAGTTTAAGTATGCCGTCTTTGTTGATAGGTTCAGCGTCCTGTTTTCTGTTCTGTATGTCCAGTAGGTTGGCTATTGTTTCTCTGGCTTGGGTTTTGTCAATCGAAGTGAACAGTGCCGTCACGTCGAATGATATCATGGTTTCTTCTTTGTCTATGTGTATATTTCTGATGATGTCCAAGAATTCCTGTGTTGATTGTATAGAGTGTTTGGATCCGCTGACCAGGTGTTTTAGTTTCTGTTGTAGTTCTTTGGCCAGTTTGTATGATGGTGTCCCTGGTAGTGATACTATGGTTCTGAGTGGGATGTCTGGTTTGTGTACTTTAGGTAATCCATAGAATCTGGGGGTGTTGTTGCTTTCCGGTTTCATTCTTTGTAGGTCAGCTCTGGTTATCTGTCCGTTCTTTTGTAGATTCCTTAGTGTGTTTTTTATCCTATTGGTGAGCTGTGGGGTGGGGACAAACTCCCTCTTTTGGTAGGTGTTGGTATCTTCAAGTAGTTGTGCTTTTTGGATGTAATCAGATTTATCTAGGATGACCGTCATTCTGCCTTTATCTGCTGGTAGTATGATTATTTTCTTATCGTTTCTTAGTGATTTCAGTGCTTCCCTCTCCTTGGTGTTGAGGTTATGTGTTTGTCTTTTCCTTATTATCATAGGTACGACAGTTTGACTCACTGTTTGTTGTGTCTCTTCTGTCAGTCCATTGTTCCTGAGTGTGCATTCTAGTGCTGTTAGGAAGTCTGCTGTCGTTGCGTCCCTGTGGTTGTAGTTGAGCCCCTTGGCCAGTATTGTTCTTTCCGTGTCTGTGAGCTGTCTGTGGGAGAGGTTTTTAACCCAGGTGTGTGTTGTAGTGTCCTCTTTGTTGTGTGTTAGTTTGGCCATTTTTTCCTTTTAGTGCATTTTTTTGTGGTGTGTGGTCCTGTTCAGTCCTATGGCAACAGCCTGTTCTATGGTCTGGGTCCATTCCTGATTCGTGGTTTTGAAATTAACGACTTTTGGCGCGCAATTTCATGTCTGTATCTGTGAAGTCGGTTGTGCGCGTCTGTGATCATAACCTGGATCATCCTGAATCCGTTCTGCTGGTCTGTTTCCCTGGCTTGTGGATTGTTGACTGGCGGTCTGTATCTGACACATTGTGGAAGGATTCGATTCTTTCGGCATTCATGCAGGAACCGGAGTTGTTCGTATGTGGCGCTTAGTCGGTTAGTGCAGGATTCCCATTTCCTGGTTTGTCTCAGCGTCTCTCGCCCGTAAGAGTTCAAAGTTTGTGCGAAGATTTGTAGCTCGGGTGCTCGTTGTTGTGGTTCTGTTCGCCGAGCTGGAAGTTTTTGTGGCAAACGTTTCGTCCCCTGGTTCGGCGACATCATCAGTGCTTGGGAGCCTCCTGCGAAGCGCTTCTTTGATGTTTCCTCCGGTGTTTATAGTGGTCTGTCCCTGCCGCTTCCGGTTGTCAGTTTCAGCTGTCCGCTGTAATGGTTGGTATATTGGGTCCAGGTCGATGTGTTTGTTGATGGACAGAGACGGAGAATTCACTACAAGAGTATACAGGAAAGCCACACACACAGACCAAGTCCTAAACTATGAAAGTAACCGCCTCAACACACACAAACGAAGCTGCATCAGGACACTATTCAAAAGGGCCACAACAAACTGCAGTACACCAGGACTGCAAAAAGAAGAAGAGGAACACCTATACAAGGTATTCGCCAAAAACGGATACCCGCGCAACTTCATCAGCAGATGCCTAAGAGAAAGACCACGGAACGAGGACATAGCACAACCAAAAGGACTAGCCACACTACCATACATCAGGAGCATCTCGGAACTGACTGCCAGACTACTGCGACCCCTAGGACTCTTAACGGCACACAAACCAACAGCCACGCTCAGACAACAACTCACCAGAACGAAGGACCCGATACCCAACATGAGCAAGACGAATGTAGTGTACAACATACCATGCAAAGACTGCACTAAACACTATATAGGACAAACAGGAAGACAGCTAACAATCCGCATACATGAACATCAACTAGCCACGACACGACACGACCAGCTATCCTTAGTAGCCACACACGCAGACAACAAGCAACATGAATTCGACTGGGACAAAATTACTATCATAGGGCAAGCCAGACAGAGAACAGCCAGGGAATTCCTAGAGGCATGGCATTCATCCACAAACTCCATCAACAAACACATCGACCTGGACCCAATATACCAACCATTACAGCGGACAGCTGAAACTGACAACCGGAAGCGGCAGGGACAGACCACTATAAACACCGGAGGAAACATTAAAGAAGCGCTTCGCAGGAGGCTCCCAAGCACTGATGATGTCGCCTCGCCAGGGGACGAAACGTTTGCAACAAAAACTTCCAGCTCGGCGAACAGAACCACAACAACGAGCACCAGAGCTACAAATCTTCGCACAAATGTTGTCCTTGTTTCCATGGCTTTGTCTCTGGCTGGTTAAAAAGTGAGTTTTGTTTCTAACAAGAGGAACCCGAATTGTTCAATATATTTATCCTTTCTTCAGCGTTCAGCTATCTAAGTATTCGACTACAAATTGAGATCTCAATATTGAATGAGCAAGCAATATTCCACTGAGCACTTTTGAAGGTTTTGTATTGATGCCACTTTTTTTAAGCAAACAAAATCTCGAAACTCTCAGAAAAATGCAAACACTATAGACATATTAAAGCAACTTTGTTAATGTGACTGCTGTTGGCTGGTGTTTTTTGCATTGCTGTGGCATGAACTGAGAGAGAAGCCCCTCCATAGAACTTCCAGGAACTTGTACTAATTTTTTTTCACATTGTTGTGTTCTCGATGAAACTTAATTAAGTCACACATTGGACTAACATTTTCTTTGTGATCACTGCATTCATTACTGGAATCTCTTCTGACTTGGAAGTGTCACAGTTTCCATATCTGCAAGTGGTGTTACAGCACAAATTAATTGATTTTAAACAAACACTTGAAAAATTCAACCATTGTAAAAGCTCTGAAGATGGAGGATTTCAGCATTATAAACTTGTTTGTTGGATCTTTACATTGAAACTCCAATTTATCAATTTAATCAACCTGCCACATCCCATACAAATAGGGATGAGTTAGATATTCAACATGAGTATGTCTCATTAACTGTAACTTTAAATCCGCAATCCTGCCTACCCTGAAAACCTTTAACCACCCCTCTCTCAACAATAAACTATTTATCTTTGCCTTTAAAATATTCCATAGCTCTTAATAATGTGTCAGAGTTTCCACATTTTGAGATAAAACAAATCATCTCCATGTGTTTTAAATGGACAACCACTGACATTTAGACAGTAATCCTTCATTCTCGTCTCTTCTGTAAGTGCTCTCTACATTTGTGTTAAAATTCCACCACGATAAAAGGAAAACATTTATTCGCTTTCCTAATTATGATTGTATCTGTATGCTAGCACTTTGTGATTTAGGTAATATTACACTCTGACCCCACTGCAGCTCAGAACCAAGGAATCTCCCTCTATTTAAAAAAATGCTTTTCTTCCAGTCAAAATGGACAACTTCAAATTTATCCACGTAAAGTTCTATTTGTCAGGTCTTTGACTATTCACTTAACCTATATTTCTCTATCGCACCCCAATGTCCTCTGAGGTTATTTTTTAACCTTCCTTTGTCATGTCAGCTTTATATTCATTCCTTCATAAGTCATGGACTGTGAGTCAATACTTGGAATATTTGAGCAGATACAGACTCAATTCAAATGGCTGCTCAAGTTATATTATCCTAACCATTCTGAACTCCAGCTAATTCTCAATTCCAAACAAACACTGAATTAAATGCGAACATTCATGTAAAAAAAGGCTGAGCCCCTGAATCTAATTAGATGATACCAAAATAACAATGGCAGTCCCGTCAGCCTCTCTCTCTCTCTGCACACACACACACACCATGGATAAGGGAACATGTTGAACTGTAAGATGCCTGTAAGGTAAATGAATACTATAAACTTCCACTGTACTATGACAACCTTTTAGCCAAACTACAAAGGTTGACTCCGACCTGTGCGTCTTGCTTGATGTGAGAGCTTAGGAACGTGGCTCACATTCCTGACTCTTACACTGGCAAGAAGTGTGTCCAGTTGCAGCTGTTGTTCGACCGCATGACGAATCTGGAGCTGAGGATGGACTCACTGTGGAGCATCCGCAGTGCTGAGGAGGTCGTGGATAGCATATTTAATGAACTGATCACACCGCAGTTAGCGTTTCTGAGGGTGACAGTGAATGGGTGACCAAAAGACAGAAAAAGAGTAGGAAGGCAGTGCAGGTGTCCCCTGCGGTCATCTCCCTCAAAACAGGTATACTGTTTTGGATACTGTTGGCGGAGATGGCTCACCAGGGGAGGGCAGCAGTTGTCAAGATCATGGCACCATGGCAGGCACTGCTGTTCAAAAGGGCAGGAAAAAGTCTCGTAGGACCATAGTTATAGGGGATTCTATTGTGAGGGGAGTAGATAGGCGGTTTTATGGCCGTAAACTGGAGTACTGGATGGTATGTTGCCTCCCAGGTGCTCAGATCAGGGATGTCACTGATCGGCTTCAGAGCGTTCGAAAAGGGGAGGGTGAATAGCCAGTTGTCCGGGTGCATATCGGCACCAACGATATAAGTAGAAAACGAGATGGGGGTCCTCAAAGAAGAAGTCAGGGAGCTAGGAGAGAAGTTAAAGAGGAGGACCTCAAAGGTAGTGATGTCGGGAGTACTACCAGTGCAACGTGCTAGTCAGTGAAGAAATGAAACAAATAGGCAGGATGAAGACGTGGCTTGAGAGATGGTGTAGGAGGTAGGGGCTCAATTTGTTGGACATTGGGAGAGGTTCTGGGGATTGTGGAACTATTACAAAATGGACAGTCTACATCTGAACCAGACTGGAACCAATGTCCTTAGGGAAGTTTTTGCTACTGCTTGTTGGGAATATTTAAACTAATGTGTCAGGAGACTGGGAACCAGAAGAGAGAATAAGTAGGCAGTGATGCGAAGATTGGAGACTGTAATAATTATGAAGATAGCATTCATAAAGGGAAGAGTAGGCAGAGAGTAGATGAGTGCAAAAACAAAACTGGCAGCCTGAAATGCATCTACTTTAATGCAAGGAGTATAGTGCATAAGGCAGATAAACGTAGGGCTTGGATTGCTGCCTGGGAGTGTGATGTTATTTCAGTCACAGAGACTTGGTTGAAGGAAGGGCCTGATGATTGGCAATCAAACTTTCCATGATTTGGACGCTTCAGACAGGACAGAAAGGGAAGTAAAAGGGAGGGGTGGAGTTGCATTGCTGGTCAAGAACGATGTCACGGCTGTGCTAAAGGAGCACACTATGGAGGTCTTGGGTAGTGAGGCATTATGGGTGGAGCTGAGAAATTAGAAGTGTGCAGTTATATTGTTTGGGCTGTATGACAAGCCTCCCAACGGTGAGCATGTGGTAGAAGAACAAATAGGTAAACAGATTATGGAAATATGTAGAGGCAATAGCGTAGTGGTGATGGGAGATTTCAATTTTCCCAACATTGACTGGGATATACTTAGCGTCAGAGGTCTGAATGGAGTAGAATGTGTATTAAGTGTCCAGGAGCGTTTTCTATTGAAGTATGTCAATATTCCAACGAGGGAAGGGGCCATATTGGACCTGATACTGGAGAACAAGCCAGGACAGGTGGTAGAAGTTGCGGTGGGAGATTTCTTTGGGAACAGTGACCACAACTCTGTAAGTTTTAGAATATTCGTGGTTAAAGAAGAGAGTGGTCCTAAGGGAAGAGTACTAAACTGAGCCAAGATCAATTCTATCAAAATTAGGCAGGAGCTCGGAAATGTGGATTGGACACAGCTGTTTGAAGGGAAATCTACATTTGAGATGTGGGAGGCTTTCAAAGGTAGATTAAAGATAGTGCAGGATAAACGTGTCCCGTTAAAGGCAAAAGTTAAGAAGTGCAACATTTGTGAACAGTGGATGACAGGGGAAATTGTACGACTAGCCAAGAAGAAAAGGGAACCATACTTAAGGTCTAGGCAGCTAAGAACAGAACGGGCCCTGGAGGAATACCGGAAGAGTAGCACAAGTCTTAAACGATGAATCAAGCGGGCTTAAACGGGTTATGAAATAGCTTTAGCGAGCAGAATGGAGGAGAATCTCAAAGCATTTTATTTTAATATGAAAAGCAAGAGGGTAACTAGAGAAAGGATTGATCTACTAAAGGATAATGAAGGAAGGCTGTGTGTCGAACCTGAGCGAATTGGTGAGACTCTGAATGATTACTTTGCATCAGTGTTTACTGAGGAGAGGAACATGATGAATGTTAAGATTAGAGATAAAACTTTGATTCGTCTGGATCACGTTGACATAAGTAGCAAAGATATGTTGCGGAGGCGAGAGGTTATTAAGTTGGACAAATCCCCAGGATCGGATGAGATCTATCCCAGAGTGCTTAGTGAGGTGAGAGAGGAAATAGCTGGGGCCCTGACAGATATCTTTTTGCAATCCTTGAATACAGGTGAGGTGCCGGAGGACTGGAGGGTAGCTTATGTTGTCCCCCTGTACAGCAAGGGTAGTAGGGATATTCCGGGTAATCAAAGACCAGTGAGCCTGACGTCAGTGTTGGGAAAGTTGCTGGAGAATGTACTGAGGGATAGGATCTAATTATATTTAGAAAAGAATGGGTTTATCAGTGATAGGCAACATGGCTTTGTGCGGGGGAGATCGTGCCTGACCAACTTAATTGAGTTCTTCGAGGAAGTGAGCTAGTTGATAAATGAAGGAAGGGCTGTTGATGTCATATACATGGACTTTAGTAAGGCGTTTGATAAGGTTCACCATGGTCGACTAATGGATAAATTGAAGTCATATGGTGTGCAGGGTGTTCCCTCGAGGTAGCTAAAGAACTGTATGAGAAATAGGAGACAGAGAGTAGTAGTTGAAGGGAGTTTCTCGAAATGGAGAAAGGTCACCAGTGGTGTTCCACAGGGGCCACTGTTGGGGCACTGTTGTTTGTAATACATATAAATGATCTGAAAGAGGGCATTGTTGGTATGATCAGCAAGTTCGCAGATCACACGAAGATTAGTGGAGTAGTAGAAAGCATAAGGGACTGTCACAGAATACTGGAGGATATAAATAGACTGGAGAGTTGGGCGGAAAAGTGGCAGATGGATTTCAATCCAGAAAAATGTGAGGTGATGCTAGTAGGCAAGACTAATTCTAGAGCGAATTACGCAATGAACGGAAGAGCCGTGGGAAAAATTGCTGGGCAGAGAGATCTGGGAGTGTAGGTCCATTGTACTCTGAATGTTGCTGTACAGATGGATAGAGTAGTCAAGAAGGCATATGGTTTGCTTGCCTTCATTGGATGGGGTACTAAATACACGAGCTGGCAAGTCATGTTAACATTGTACAAGACATTGGTTCAGCCGCATTTAGAATACTGTGTACAATTCTGGTCGTCACATTACCAAAAGGATAGGGAGACTTTTTAGAGGGTGCAGAGAAGGTTTGCGACGATGTTGCCTGGTATGGAAGGTGCTAGCTATGAAGAAAGTTTGAGTAGGTTAGGTTTATTTTCATTTGGAAAAAGGAGATTGAGGGGAAATCTGGATGAGGTTTACAAAATCATGAAGGGAATAGACAGGGTGGAGAGAGACAAGCTTTTTCCAAGGGTGAAGGATTCAATAACGAGAGGTCACGCTTCCAAGGTGTGAGATGGAAAGTTTAAGGGGGATACACACGGCAAGTACTTCACACAGAGGGGTGGTGGGCGTTTGGATCGCGTTGCCAGCAAAGATGGTACAGGCAGGCACTGTAGATTAATTTAAGATGCGTCTGGACAGATGCATGAGTAGGTGGGGAGCAGAGAGTTACAAATGCTTAGGAATTGACTGACAGGTACATTTGGATAGGCTCAGGCTTGGAGGGCGGAAGGGCCTGTTCCTGGGCTGTACATATTCTTTGTTCTTTTTATTAACATATACTTTCCTTTTCATGTTGTATTTATTAGAAGGTGCGAGGTTGGGAAGTGCTTTTGGCAAAAAGGACCGGAATTTCCTTGGTCAAGCGTCACAAACAGAATTCATGCATTGCATCCATTAATCAGGACAGGAAATGAAATGCCAGCCTTCATTACAAAATGAGTCATATGTAGTAGTGGAGTGTTGTTGAGGCAGTATTTGGGCTATTGTGGACAGACTTTCTGACCTTTATAACGCGGTGATCTCCTTGTCACAGAGGCAGTGCAAAGCTGTTTTATCAGAATAATCTCTGGGATGATGGTAACATGAAGAGAGTGTGCAGGAAATTGATGTTTAATTTGCAGTACCGTGAGAGAATAAGAGTTGACTGCATTGAATCTTGAAGATTATGGACGAACACACATTACATCCAGAGAAAGACATTGATGGCATGAGAAATTGCATTTTGCCCATGATGCATGCTTCATTTTAGTTTGTGTACCTCTGTGAAGCTCCTAAGTTAGTTGGGAGAGAGCTCCAGGCTCTGAATGGACTCTCATTGCCTCAATGTGCAATTGGTGTGTGACACTGCACTGAAAGTCACATTGTTCACAAATCAGTCAGCAGCTGAAATGCCTAAAATGTTTACTGTTCCCAACAGCTTCCGACCTCCACTGGGAATACCGGTCTGCCTTCTCGGAGATGTTCACCCCCCTCCCCGTCAACGAACCATATTAATGTATCTATTGTGTACCATTACCAATGGAGCCAGGAGGAACGACATAGAGCAGTCTATCCGTGCAGCCTCTGTTTCATTGGTTTGTCTCGTTTGGTCATAGATAACATCCTCTTATTTCTGTACAATGGGCTTGAGTGGCTGAATTGCCACCTCCTGATGTCATTGGAGACGCTCAAGAACCTGACTGGGCAAACCGTGTTTCCTGTTTAGCAGCTCATGTGTTTGACTGGGCTCCTTATCTTCCTGTGTAATAGTCAGGAGAGAATGAATGGGCTATCCCTATTCTTATCCAATAACATTGATGGGCAGAATTGCCTCCTCATATTCCTGTGAAGTGAGCTTGAGGACCTGAATGAGCACCTCTCTTTACTCTGGTAACGCACAGTGTCCAGCAGGACTGTTACATGAATGTTACCGACAGTTCAAATGCACAAGGCTGAATGCAGTCTGGGTCTTCCTGCACATGGACACATGCTGCTTCCGGAGCTGAGGGGGTAACATTATTCTAAACATTGCATGATTTTCAGTCAACAACTCCACTTCAGAGATTCTGTTGGAGGGAAGACACCGTGGCGCAAATGAGGATCCTTGTGCTGTGCATCTCCCGCAGAGATGTCCCGAGACTAAGGTGGGACATGTCGAAGAACTACAAACAGCTCCTTTGTGCTGAATCACTTCAACCTGTGGGGAGGTTACGCTTCATTTCCATTATGTTCAATTTTATTCAGGTTATTTGATACCATCCTCAGTTAAATACTGCCTTGTTGTCAGGGCCAGTCACCTGGTTTTTATATATTTTGTTGATGTCAATAGGTCACGGTGTATAGTTGCGGTGTGTTTCCTTCTCACAAAGGGGAGTGACCGTCTGGACGTCACTATTCCACAGAGGACGGGGAGATAGATCAATGAGGTAGTTGGAAGACAGGGATAGATGGATGTTTGACACGGCAGGCACTCCAGGAGTTGGGGCTTAGAGCAGATCAGCCATGATCCCATTGCCTACTCCTGCTTCTCATGTTCTTGCATTCTGTTAATGGAAGGTTCATCGTTGTTATTTCCCTGGCTGTCCTGTGAAGGAATGTTGTAGTCAAAGAGACCAGAGGATTTTGTGAGCTATTTCTGGGTAGAGTATGTGGTCATTATTCACTATGAATCTGCATCAACAACATGACAAATAAATGGAGACAATGGAACTTCTGTATAGAGAGTAACACCAACTCTTTTTCCCAAGAACGTTTTCCGATCAGCACCAAATCATGTTTGACTGTATTCAGGGGCGGAATTGTCTCCTCAGTTTCTGTGCACCATGTACTAGGAGTAAGTGGTCTCCAACTGCTCGTTCGTAGCACATTGAGGGGCTGAATGGATGGGGCGAATTAGGACTGAGGAACAGGTGTGGATCCCTGCCCCACCAGGCACTAAGGTTGTGGCTGATCAAATTGTGGTCTCAGCCCCACGTTCCTATCGGCAGTTCATTATCCTTGAGTCACTTTCCCGTCAAATATTTAACTAACACACCTTTGAATAAATGAAAACACACAGGTACCACAAACCTGTTGGTAGGAGAAATTCCCACTCAAGTGGCCTTTTGAGAAATTCTCCTTCACCCTGTTCCTACCGACGTTAGAGAATCATTGCTTCTTTTTCTAGTCCCACACCTCCAGACGTTACGGCAAATTATCAGTGTTATTAAGTGTGTGATATGGTAAATGATATCCGTCTCAGACTGGGTCATGTTCAGTGTTAGGAGCAAGTCAGACAGGTTTCTTAAATTTGTAAAAATAACTAATCTAAATCCAAAGCAAAGTTAGTCGAATTACGATGGATACATAAATGATATACAGTTTGAACATCGACAATATATACATCAACATTTATTTTTCTATAAATCGGAGACACAGAAACATGCATACGTAGACACATGCACACGCATGTCTGAAGGCAAACCGAAAATAATGGAACTGTGCAGAATATTAATTCGAAAGAGCTTTGTCCAAATAACAGTTAATTTCAGAATAAAAGCAAGATTGAGAGAGTTTCAATTGTTATTCTGCCTCTGAAGTTATTCTGCCTCACAGATGCTGCTAGCATTGGGGTTTCTTCCTGGAACAGTTAGATTTGGCTGAATTCCCTTTGCTGCATGCAGCGGAGAGATTCCAATGAATCCTCAACAGGAACCCTCAAAGTGTGCTAAAGATGGCTGACTGGTTTTCAGCTCTCTTATTTTGCTGTAGAGAAGTACAATTAGAGACGGAGCAATGGCCATTGCTTCTACGACAGTTTGCATTTGCTCCCTCTCTGATCTGAAACATGCAATAATGTGACCCAAACCCCAACATGGACTAGGTAAGGTCTGGTTGAACATTCTCCTGATTGAATTACTCCATCCCTATTAATTGTTCCATTTATAAATGATTTGTAATTTATAATTTGAAGGTATATTTATATGTGTCTGCATAATTTTTGTACAATAAATTCATGTCTTCATAGTACCTGTGTTAAAATGATTGTGTTGTTTTCTAAAATTAAATCCTTAGTTTTATTCTCTCATCCCTCAGCTCCGCCTCAATACACTCTCCTCAGGGTCTTATATGGTTCAATATGATCAGCTCTCATTCTCAGGTCTGAAGTACTCTGACCTTGTAGAGGCTATGAGGGGCATGGATGCGGGATCAGCCAAGGTTAATTTCCGAGGCTGGAGGCGTCCAAACCCGAGGGCAACGATTTAAAGTGAGAGGGGAAAATTAAACAGATTCCTGAGTGGTAACTTTTTCACACAGAGGGTAGTGCGTGTATGGAGCGAGCTGGCAGCGAAAGTGGTGGAGGCTGGTACAATTACAACATTTAAGAGGCAATGGATGGGTATATAAATAAGAAGGGTTTAGCGAGTCATGGGTTAATTTTGGCAAATGGTTTTAGATCAGATGGAATATCTGGTCGGTGCAAATGAGCTGCAATGAAGGGACTGTTTCCGTGCTGTATGACACTATGATTCTATCAGGCCTTCATTGTCGCAAGGAGTAAAGCGAAGCATCTGTGAAAAGTTTCCAAAACATTTGCATTTTTTTTTCTCTTTCAATTTCAGGGTTCTTTACTACATACAATACATTCGATGTAGTCTCAGCATTGTCATGTACAGATGCAGCAAAACATCCCGATGAGTATACCCGATTGCCTTTGCATGAAACAGCATCATTCAATACACTTCCCTAATCTGCTGACTGGGTTTATATGACTCATGGACCGAGACACACACATCACTCCGTACCAATGTGTTCTGTGATGTTCCCTTCATTTAAGTAGGTTCCTATTATTTTATCTGTGCTGAGCACTGCCAAAGTTTGCTCACTAACTTCCCCTGTCGGTATCCCATTGCGGAGTCTCCATATGCTGTTAAATGACTATCTTGGTAAATGAACTAATTGAGCTCCAATTCAATCAGTCCTCTCATCTAAGTCATTGGTATAGATTATACATTGTTGATAACGTCACACGGATCCCTGAGGCACTCCACCAAGTTACAACTTTACAACCTGAATATAAACATTTATCCTGAATGCTTATTCCCTGATAGTTTACCAGGTTTCCCCTGTTCCTGGGCAGTAAGCGAGAAAGGTTGGATGGCCTCATCCTACACTGTGTAATGTACTTAGCCGACTGAATGACTTCAATCTATTCCTGTGTAAACCCTTAGAGGGCAGAATGGTCTCCGTCTGTCTCATTATAACGATGCTGACTGGCTGAATGGGATCTTTCTTTATCTCTGTAGCATTACTGAGTGGTTCAGAGAACAACATATGGGTTAGGGTCAGCAGCTGGCCATTCAGCCCCTCGCGCCTGCTGCACCATTCAGAATGTGCATTGTTGATGTGATTGTAACGAAACATCACCTTCCTGCCAGTCCCCAATAAACATGGATTCTCTTGTTCACCAAAGATCTATGGAACTGAACCTTGCTACTTCGGCATGAGAACAGCACAGATCATACAAACCTAAAGAGAAAGGAACATCCCTGTCTCTGTCAGAAATGGGAATGTCCTTATTCTCAAAATGTGTTCCCCTCAAATGAATCACCACTCCTTTGATATATAAGGAGTGGACAATTAGGAACATATATCGACCATTCAGCCCATAAAGCCTGTCCACATTCTCATTAACGCTCCTAAATCAAATATTTACCAAATTCAGCCTGCACTGACTTCGTTGAAAGACAATTCCAGGCACCACAAGATCACATGAGCAATGAACCCTGGAAATAGAATTAGGCTATTCAGCCCATCTTGCCTGCCATGACATTTGATCGCTGCTAAAATATTTCTCAACCCCATTCTCCTGCTTTCTAAGATTGATCATTGATAACTGCTTAATAAAAACGTATATATCTCTGTATGAAAGACAGTGTGTGCCTGTATGTGGGGTTATGTTCGTGTGTTTGTGTATAAACGTCCATATCTGTGTGCATATCTCTGTTATGTGTTAGTGTCAGTATCTCAGTTTGTGTGTACCTCTGTCTGCATCTCTGTGCAAAGTTGTTTTTGAAGTAAATAGATTGAAATTGGAATCGAAGTCTCGCTCCTCCTCTCTCTCTGTCTGTTCCTCGAGTTCGCAGAGTTCATAGAGTTCCCACAGTGTGGAAACAGGCCCTTCGACCCACCACATCCACACTGACACTTCGAAGAGTAACCGACCCAGACCAGTTCAAATGCTATCCTACGTTTACTCATGACGAATGCCCCTAACCTACACATCCCTGTGCACTAAGGACAATTTAGCATGGCTAGTTCACCTAACATCCGCACCTTTGGACTGCGGGTGGAAACAGGACAATCTGGTGGAAACCCTCGCAGACACGGAGCGAATGTGAAACTCCACACAGACAATCGCCTGAGGGTCGAATCGAGCCCGGGTGCCTGGCGCTGTGAGGCAGCAGTGCTCGCCTCTGAGATTTGTGATTAGATTCATACAATACTACCCTCTGCTGGCCTCCCCACACCACTGCATCAACGGCAGAGTTTTTTTTTGCTCACTCGGAAGATAACAAATCATTCACTGTGAATCTCTCAAATTGCACGGGCGTTTGATTTTTCCAATAATATCTTTGGAAGCATAGAGTAGTTTTGCTCGATACTGAGCAATGTTGTTCCTGTGTCATTGGCGACACTACTGGGCCTTTTTCGGGACTTCTCAATATTTTCACACACAAGTTTTAAGCATTTCAAATCACAGAATGAGAAATCAATTCATGCCATCTCCTGACAAAATGGTTCACTCAGAGATGAGCATTTCCATTCTGAAAGGCCCAAGTATATTTGCAACATTCCATCTACCACCTTTGCGTGTGCGAGCCTGCTCGTGTGTGTGTGTTGATGGTGCTATCAATTTGGATCGTGCTATGAGCTCTCTCACTCTCTCTCCCTCCCGGACTGAATACTCGAGGGTTGTCACTCTCTGCCGCTGTTACTGCAGTAGGGTGGGGAGGCCAGCTGAGGGAGAGATTGTTTCATTTTCAGCACTACAGAGACGGTCAGACCTGCACGTACATATAGATACTCACAGAGTCAAATACAGACACACAGGTACGGGTGGTGGTGGGGAGAGATGGACATCGGGCACTCCACCACCTGGTTTGTCCCTTTCCGTCCTATTCCAGGCTGTTTCTCTTGGAATGCAAGAAATGAAGGGACGGTGTGAAGGTGGGAGTGGGGGTCCCTGCTGTACGTGCTGTTGTGGGTAGGGGGGGGGAGATGTTGAAGTGTGTCCAGAGGGAGTCAGTCCATAGTGTTGTATGCAAGCATTGTTACGAATGAGGGAGACAGTGTGGAGTGGAAAGAGAGAGAGAAGGAAGGTGCTGCTTGCAGCAGTGAGAATGGTGGAGCATTAGCCTTGTTCGTGTGTTGGTGGTATAACAGATATACAGTGAGTGTGAGGGAGCAGAGAGAATACAATAACACTTATCCTGACAAAGCGGGGAAGGTTATTGATGCTGGTCCTGTATTGCTGAACATTTCTTCAGACCGCAGATACTGCACTGAGCTCAGACAGTGCTCAGTGGGTCTGGTGGTGTGCCCCCCTCCACCCCCCGGGAAGAGAATGGTCCCCCTCTGTACTAGCACATCCACCAGGACCTCCGTGCCTCGTTGATAAACCGTGGTGAAATTGCCCCTTATCTGCCATGCTCGGGGTTAACTGTGCAAGGCAGCTCCTAACTGAGAAAGCTCAACCATGTGCCCATTGGCCCTTTAATAGTGGCACCATTTTCAGGGATCACGGAATATCCAAGGGCATCCGGGCGATGGTGAGTACCTCCAGCCATGATGGATGGGAGAATCGGGCTGGTATTGAATGTGAGGTGGGTGGGTAGTTAATGATTTAAGTTCGATAAGATAGCACCAGGAAACTAGCTCAGCCTCGTGCAGACGATCCCTCAATGAAAATGTCACTGAGATAAATTATTGTTTAGTTCAACCCAATGAGTTGAAGACTCTGCAGACCCCAATCCCAGTGACAAGGCTGCAGCTGCTTGACCAATGGTCTCCATCGCACGGAAGGAGCTAAACGTCACTTATGCTTGGGAAATAAGGCAGTGAGGAGGGGGTGGTTGAGGTGTCAGTGGAAGAGCACATTATGGCAAGTCATCATAATTCTATTAGTTGCAAAATAGAGATGGAAAAAGATGAAACAGGTCTCAAACATAAAGTTCTAAATTGTTGAAAATTCATTTTTGGTGATATTAATCAAGAATTTTCCAAAGTCGATTGGGGCAGATACTCGCAGAGAAGGGGGCCAGTTGAGAAGTGGGAAGCCTTCGAAAATGAAATGTCAGGAGTACAGAGACATTATTTTCCTGTTAGGATGAAGGGTAAGGCTGGTACACGTAAGAAATGCTGAAGGATTGAAGTTATTGAGGTTCTGGTCACAGAGAAGAGGGAAAGATATGTCAGGTATAGACAGCAGGAATTGAGATTTTCTTTCTTAATTCATTCATGGGATGAATGCGTCCCTGGCTAGGCAAGCATCTATTACCCAGAGGGCAATTAACAGTCAACCACATTGTTGTTGATCTGGAGTCACATGTAGGCCAGACCAGGTAAGGATGGCAGTTCGTTTCCTTAAAGGGTTTCCGTGAACCAGATGGATTTTCCAACAATCGGAATGGTCATCATTAGCCTCTTAATTCATGATTTAAAGTGAATCACTAGAAGAGACTGAAGGCAACAAGAAAATACTGAAGAAGGAAACTGGGAGCATAAAAGGGGGACATGTGATAGCTTTGGCAAATAAAGTTAAGAAGAATCCAAAGGAATTCTACAAATACATCAAGGACGAAGAGTAATTATGGAGAGAATAGGACAGCCTTAAAGATCAGCAAGGCTGCCCATGTGCAGAACCACAGGAAATGGGGGAGGTACTGAACGAATATTTTGCATCAGTATTTACTGTGCAGGAGGATATGGAAGCGAGGGAACTTGAGGAATAGGTATTGAAATCGAGGAAACCGTCTGTATTACAGAGGAGCTGCTGGGGATCTTAAATCATGCAAAGGAAGAAAAATGCCTTGGTTTTTATTAGATGTTAGCTATACTCTGTGGGAAGCTAGGAAAATGATTGATGGGCCCCTTGCTATCATCAATAGCCACAGGAAAAGCGCCGGAAGACTGGAGGTTGGCTAACGTGGTGCCATTAGTTAAATGATTTAAGAATGGTAATAAGGAAAATCCAGTGAGCCTGACGTTCGTGGTGGGTACGTTGTTGGAGGGGATTACAAGGCATTGGATTTTCACGCATTTTGAAAGGTAACGACTGATTAGGGATAGTCAACATGGCTTTGTGCAAGCAATATTGTGTCTCACTGACTTGACTGAGATTTTTTGAAGAAGCGACTAAGAAGATGAATTGAGGTAGAGAAGTGTACATTGTCGATAGGGACATCAGTAAGGTGTTGAACAACATTGTACATGGTCATCTGTATAACAAGGTTGGTTCATATGAAATACATGGAGAACTAGCCATTTGGATACAAAATTGGCTCAAAGGCTGGAGACCGAGGGTGGTGGTAGAGGGTTGCAATATCCTGGAAACGTTTGCAATGCTCCCCATGCTGAGCAGATAGTCCGGTTTATGGAGTAGTCCACCAGCACGGTCTGCATAGCTCTCAATCTTTGCAGTCACCTTACCCCAGTTTATGATATCTGGGCTGGTTCTGTGAAGAAGATTCAAACTTTGAAGCAATGGACCATTGCAGCTGATCTGGCAATGTCCGCATTCACAATGTGTGCATTCTTAAGATTGGGCCGACTGTTGTCTCACTTATCCAGTTCTTCCAATCGCCCCATCTCCTTATCCACATTTTCACCAAGTTATCAGTGAATTAATTATTAGTTTTTTTTTCTGTATCTTTCCCTGGCTTTGGCTTTTGACTCTCTCCTGTATCGATTGCTGGCATGGTGAAGCTCAGAAACATAGAAATGGTGTGTGTCAGGCTGTTGTTCACTTCTCGATATGTCCCATGTGGTGCTCCATGGACAGGTGTTCCAGGAGCTTTGAGTCACAAGTTTGAAATTTGGTATGCGCCTGCTCGCAGAACGCCTCTGTTTGTCTCTCTCAGTTGATCGTGCGGTCAGGAACACGAGGAAAACCCTTGAGTATAATTGTAAAGGACCAGGCATCTAAATTGTAGCTGAGAGGCTTGTGGCTGACTCCAGTTATTGAAAGGTTAGTGGAGCTGCTGGGGATGGTTTGCTGGAGGTTGTGATGTGAGTTGCCTCAGACATTCAGGGAGACCCGAGGATTTGGTGACCCAAATCTGGATGGAGCACGGGGACTGTAGTTACAGCATCTGGGTCTGTAACATGAACAACAAATGGAGCAATGGCTACAGAGAGGGAAAGCACTGAAACCACGGAGTGAGTATGTGTGCGGAAAGGGATCAGCCGTATCTGTCTGTATCGTAGCCTGGACAAGCGCATACTCTCACTCTCACCGTTACATACAATGATGCACACTCTCCCTATCAGCCCCTCACACACATTCACACTCCCCGCTCTCACGTTCCACACACGCATTCCACTCTGTCACACACGCATGCACACACAGCCTCTCTTTCTCCCTCCCGCGCTCAGACGCACACTCCACCTCACTCTCTCTCATGTACACACAGTGTCTCTCTTTTCCCTTCAAACAGACACACGCCTCACTCACTCATATGCATACGTGCTACTCCTACTTTGTAAATCAAATCAGTCTGACTCCAGGTCAAGACACAGACAGATTCCAAACAAGGCCTCACGCTTAGAATACATTGTCTGACCGCAAGTGTTACTTCATTTACATTGATAGTACCTGAAGGTATCTCCAGGCAGTGACTTGAAATAAATTCTGCGATTTGCATATTAATCAATCAAACTCGCACCTCCATTCTAAATGATTAAGTACTTAAGAGCCATCTTAGGTTTGTGGACAATTCAGTTACATGAGTTGTGCAACTCTTTGATCTTTCCCTTATAACTTTGTGTTTAATGTCTTCCTCTCTCTTACACCTGATGAAGGAGCAGCGCAATGAAACCTTGTGTTTACAAATAAACCCATTGGACTCTAACCTGGTGTCATTTGATTTTTGACCTTGCGCAACCCAGTCCAAAACCAGCGGCACCATATTATGTCTTACTGGTTAGCCAATCCTCTCTCAAGCAAGTAAATTGTTCCTAATCTCATGTGTTCTTGGCTTGCATATTAATATTTTAAGATGCACGTTACGCACTCATGTCTGGAAGTCCAGATATAATCCATCTATAGGATCCCCATTATCCATCTTGCTTGTTACCCTTTCTTTAAAGAAAGTTAGTCTAATCATTCAAACATGATTTATCCTTCATAAAACTATGTCGACTGTGCTGGATTGTGGCTTGGCTTTGGAAATCTCCAGTTATTAATTCCTCCATAACGTATTTTAACATTTTGTCTTCATTCCCAATAGTTTTTTCACTACTTTTCATTTCCCAGTGAAGCTGGTTATTCGGAATCCTCCCCTTTCTATAACCTCTACGTTCCCTTTCACAATTCCTTTGTAACAAGCAAAAGGCTGTAAAACATCTGTTGCAGTTGCTGTATAAGAGGCATGAGTGACTAAATGGAATCATTGTGTTCTGGCTTTACACACACGATGGGCTGAAAGTCCTCCTGGTGTTGTGACATTAGTCCTGAAGGCCTGAATGTCCTGCACCTGTTTCTGACCAAGCCGCTCAAGACCTCAATGTCCTCCTCCTGTTGCTCAATGACAGATTTGGGGAGTTATGAAATCTCCCTGCCCAAATGTCACTTTTCAAAGACTGAACTGTGCAGACCAGTTGTGTTGACCACATTTGGTAGCATAGTGGTTAGCATTGCTGCCTCACAGCATCAGAGAATCAGATTCAATTTCAGTCTCCAGATTCCTCCCACAGTCCCAAGATGTGCATGTTAGGTGGTTTGGCCACGTTAAATTACCCATAATGTTCGGGGATATGGAGGCCATGTGTATTAGTTATGGAAAATGCCAGGTTACAAGATTGGATGGGGTGGGTGGTGGAATTGGATGGGATGGTCTTCGGAGGATCAGTGTGGAGTCGATGGGTCAAAATGGCTTGGTTTCACACTGCAGAGATTTTATTATTAACACCTTTATTGCAGAAACCAGTTGAGGGAATAATCTCAGTTAATTCCAATATCCTTTCCTCAGGAAGGAGATTAAACCTGTGCACAGTACTCCAGATGTGATCTCACCAGGATCCGTTACAGCAGCAGCAACACTCTACCAGCCTGCTGTAAGGTTCCCACCCAGGTTAGAGCAGGCTCAGCTGTCTCTTCACCAGCATAATGGGAGAGCTGGAGAAAATCTCACAATGACACTTGAGAGGAACAGGTAAGATGTGGTGAGATTATTTAAATAATAATATATGCTTCGCCAAACATCTCGCCTGAATCTACCATTAACCTCCCCAAAACCCACGTCACTCAGATTCCACAGAATCTGGTGAGGTGGATCTTAGGAACAGCAAGGGGAAGCAACGTTCATGGGAGTTATGTATCAAAGTGAAAGCTGCAATAGAAATGTAAATATGTCATAAAACAGGAATTAGACATACGGGTTTGTGGATACTGCAGTAATAATGGATAGCTTGAAATTATATCTAATCAGTGTTTAATCAAGTGAATGTTAATGTTGAGTGTGTCTGAGCTGGGTTGCTTTAGTAGTATGTTGAGCAACGAGCTGTTGATCAGGCAATTTTAGAGTTGGTGTTGTGTGATCAGAAGAGCAAATCGAAGACTTTGCTGTAAAGGAGCCTTTGGGAATAGTGATCTTAATATATTGAATTTTATATGATGTCTGAATACAAACACTTTTTTTCTTATATTTCGGGTATATACCTGAATCATGGCAAGCCATTAAGATATGAGAAGAAATTTGGTGAATCTGAAAAGTATGTTAAATGAATTAATGAAAGACAGGCAATGTCTGTTATTTACAGAAACACTGTAAGGTCTACTGTATATATATATATATATATATATCCCTCCAAGGTATAATTCGCAAAAGCTGGGCGGCACGGTGGCACAGTGGTTAGCACTGCTGCCTCACAGCGCCTGAGACCCGGGTTCAATTCCCGCCTCAGGCGACTGACTGTGTGGAGTTTGCATGTTCTCCCCGTGTCTGCGTGGGTTTCCTCCGGGTGCTCCGGCTTCCTCCCACAGTCCAAAGATGTGCAGGGTCAGGTGAATTGGCCATGCTAAATTGCCCGTAGTGTTAGGTAAGGGGTAAATGTAGGGGTATGGGTGGGTTTCGCTTCGGCGGGTCGGTGTGGACTTGTTGGGCCGAAGGGCCTGTTTCCACACTGTAATGTAATCTGTAATCTGTAAAACGGGACATAATGATGGTGAATAAAAGAAGTTAAAAATTTCATTAGATCGATGAATGTGCCTGAGAAAAGAGTCATATATTGTGGATTCATTGAAATTTTGGACGCAGCGAAGAAAGACTGATAAACTTATAAGTAAATTAGACAGAGAACAAGAATGCAAACTAACCAGAAACAAAAAGACTGATGAAAAACTGCCATCAATATTTGAAAGGAAAATAAGAGCAAGGTCAAATGTGGGACAGTGAATGTATGGACAGGATAATTTATTGTGGAGAACAGAAAAAAAATGATAAGGAAACTAAACAGTTACTTTATGCCTGACTTCAAGGAGAAAGCTCCAGAAAATCTCCCAGAAATACCTAGTGGCCATGGAACTTGTGTAACTGAAGACTAAAATAATTCATATCAGTGACGAGGTAGCTTTTGAAAACATAACTGTATTGATACGTCTAACAGACCAAAATTCATACCAGAATTTCAGAGAAAGCAGGAATAGACATAATAGTTGCATTGTGAATCACTGTATGTTTTCCGTATTCAGCTTGGAAGGTTATAAATGCATTCCAAGGATTTACAAAGTACCGAATTGGGCGAATGGTGAACTACAGACCAGTTAACATATTGTTCACAGTGGAGAATCTGTCGGAATTTATTATAAAGAATGTGATATTGGGCACTTGGAATGTTATAGCAAACGTCTAGAGAACTATGTTAGATTTTTGAAAGGGAAGGCAACATTTAACAAGTTTTTGCTTGAAGATATTCCTTGTCGATATAAACAATGGAGAACAAGTTGATAGAGTATAGTTGGATATCAGGAGGATTTAAAAAAAAAATCATACGATATGTTAGCCTTAAAACAATAAAGCCAAATTGTATTGGAAAGAACATATGCAAACGGGGGAAGGTAAAATTTGAGTTTCATTTTGTTTGAAGGGAATCAGAATATAGACGATGAAGAGCTCTGTCCGCTCTCTCCACTCATGCTGGCTAACTCGCTGTGATCTGTAGCATTGGTTTCAGTTCGGATCCCAGCTTCTGTAGTAATTCGCTCCGAGTAGAAGTGAAGTTCTGCACCAGTGACACATCGTGTTGGTGAGACTGTACCTGGAGTATTGTGTACAGTTTTGATTTTCTGATCTAAGTAAAACATACTGATCCCATATACTGAATGTACATTCTCGAGATTAACCCCTCGGACGGCAAGATTGTCCGATGAGGGAACTCCGCCTGTATTCTGTAGATTTTCAGAGACTGAGACGTGATCGAAATGTAGCTTTAAAAAACTTCACACACAGGGGTATTCCACAAGGACCTCAAGTAGGAGAGAATAACCAGGGAATAATTAGAGCCCATTAGAAACCAAGAGGATAATCAGTGTGCGAAACTGGAGAACATTGATAGATTGTGACATAAGAGATTTACATCTGTTTTACGCAGGAGAAGGAAGAGGCATAGTTCAAGAAGATCGACTGGGAAACCCGTGGGCAGATTGATATGAAATACGAGCAAGGATTGATAGTTTTGGCTGGTATAAAATTGGACAAGTCCACAGGTCTGGCTGTGTTGTATCACAAACTGCTGTCGGAGCAAGGCCCTGACCCGAATGTTTAAGTAAATTCTGGTCACAGGGCAGGGGCCAGAGGAACGCAGAACACCTTTTACAGGAACGGTTGGTGCAGGTAGACCA
This sequence comes from Chiloscyllium plagiosum, assembly GCF_037043375.1. NCBI lineage: Eukaryota > Metazoa > Chordata > Chondrichthyes > Orectolobiformes > Hemiscylliidae > Chiloscyllium > Chiloscyllium plagiosum. Next base: position 103,616,282 of record NW_028270167.1, on the reverse strand, counting down.
GGGAACTATAGATCAGTGGGTATCAGATCAGTGTCAGTAAAACTATTGGGGAAAATAGGGTGGGAGAAAATGGATCTTCATTTCGAGAGGGATAGTCATCAGAGGGGAGTCATGCCGAACGAATTTTATTGATCTTTTTTCGAGAAGGTTGATCGTATGTTTTTTTTTTCAGCAAGGCCTTTGACAAAGCCCCACATGGGAGACTGATAAAGAAAGGAAAATCTCATGGTATCAAGGGTAACTTGGTAAGTGACATTCAGAATGTCTTTATGACAGGACAAAGAGGGTGATTCTGGAAACTGTGTGAATCGACATCAGTGTCCAGTGGTGTAGTATACGTGTCAATGGTGTGACCCTTATTATTTGTGATACTCATAAATAATGTAGATATAAAAGTGGAGGGCGTGGGGAAGTGTGGTACGTGAGTTTGCATTTATCACAAAGATTGCACGGGTGGTTGGCAGTGAGCGGGTAGGTCTTATGTTACAGAAAAATACAGATGGAATGGCCAGATAAGCAGATCAATGGCAGATGGAATGTAACCCAGATAAATATGAGGTGGTGCAATTTGGAAGAATGAACTAGATAGGGGAGTACTCAATGAATGGCAGCACACTAGGCAGTTCAGAGCGTGCTTCTCCACACATCCTTAATTGGGACTGGACAGGGTAATAGTGGAGTTAACAAGGCGTTTGGAATAGTAAATATAACCTTTACACATCGAGACATGGATTACAATACTAATACAGGACATTGGTTAGGCCAAGATGTAATACTGTGTGGTGTTCTGGGAGCCACATTACAGGAAGGATGTGACTGTACTGGAGGGGATGCAGAGGAGATTCACCAAGATGTTCTCTGGGATGGAGCATATCAGCTTTGGAGAGAGGCTGGGTAAGCTCGGGTTATTTAAATTGGAGCACAGAATTCTGAGCGGAATGTGATTCAGAAGGATACGATTATGAGGAGCATGGACCGGGTGGATAGACAGTAGCTGTTCCTTTTCGTCAGTGGGCCAAGAACAAGGGAGCACACTTTTAAAGCGAAGGGTTTGAGATGTAGAGAGGATTTGCTGATTGCTTTTCACCCAGAACGTGTTGGCGTCTGGAATGTACTTCCTGAGAGGGGAGTTATCGTGGTAACTTCATAACTGCTAAAAACCTACTTAGGAGAGCTCATAAAGTGTCATAACATTCCCGGCTACAGGCCTGGTGTAGGAGAGTGGAACTAATGTAGATTGTGCTGTATTTCTGACGGTGCAGAGGCTATGCTCCTGTGATTATATGGTGTGGACATGAATTGCTGTGTTTCTGAAGACAACATTAATAAGAGTTATAAGGTGAACAATCAATGGAAAAGATAAGAGAAAACAAGTGCAGCTTCGTTACACTCTGAACCCAGAGAATAGAGAATGAGAGCAGGGAAATGGCAGAACTATTAAGCAACTACTTCTGTTCTGTCTTCACAGAAGGAAACAAATGAAACAAATTAAATCTTCCCAGCAAGACTGGGAAGACTAACTCTCGTCAGAAAAAAAGAATGAAATTAATAAAAAATGTTTTGGGAGAAATTATTGGATTGAAAGTATGGTTTAATTTAGAATACAGGTAAAAGGTGAGAAGGTAAAATCCTATATCGAGGTTGCAGATGGCAATAGGATGAGAGAGGAGTTGGGTAAAGATGGCTGGAAGTGAAGACTTTATAGTCGAACTGTTAATGAACAGTGGAAGGCTTTCAAAGCAATCTTTCAACGTTCTCAGCAACAGCATATAAGAGTGAAATTGAAGGACTGTAGGAAAAGTGTAATCTGCCGGGAATGTCTCAAGAAATAAGGGAGGCTATCAAATTAAAATAAATGGCATAAATAATGGCAAGGTCCAGTGGGAAAATAGAAGATTGGGAAAACTTTAAATGTCAAAATAAAGCAACAAAAAAAGGTATCAAGACCCATCAGATAGGTTATGGGAGTAAACTACCTCAGAATATAAAGACAGATGGCAAGATATTCTATAAATATACTAAACGAAATGAATTGCTAAGGTAAGCAATGGTCCTTTAGAGAAGGGGTATCCAGTAAAGGGATATGAGGAAATGGATGAGGAGTTGAAGAGTTATTTAGTCCGTCTACATAATGAAGGACACTAATAACATATCAGCAATTGTCAGAGAGGAAGGTAAGTGAGTACTTGGAAACAACCATTCCCAAAACAGAGATAGTGTTGGGCAAGCTAATGGAGCCAAAGGTAGATAAGACTCCTGGCCCTGATAGAATGTATCCCAAGGTACTAACAGAGGTGATGAGAGAAATAGCAACTGCACTTGTGGACGTTTTTCTGAATTCACTGGTCTCTGATGCAATTCCAGCAAATTGGAAAACAGGAGTTCACACACCATTGTTTAAAAAAGGAGGTAGACAAAAAGTGGGGAATCATAGACCCGTTAGCATAACAGCTGTAGGTGAATATATTTCAATCTGTAATCAAGGAATAAATGGCAATGCATCTTGATAGAAATTGTCCCGTTGGGCAGACACAGTGATGGTTCATGAAAGGCAGGCCACGTGTAACTAACCTACTGGAATTCTATGAAGATATTACAACTGCAGGGACCCAGTAGGTGTGGTGTACTGAGATTTCCAAAAGACATTCGATACAGTGACGCCAAAAAGGCTGCTGCGTAAGGTGTGCCATTACGAGTAATGTATTAGCATGGATAGAGTCTTGGTTAACGAACATGAAGCAATGAGTGGGAATACATGATTGTTTTTCTGGTTGCTGATCAGTGAATAGTGGAGTGCCTCAGGGATCGGTGCTGGGACCGCAATTCTTCGCAGCTTGCATAAATGATTTGGAATAGCAGGGCACGTGTAGTGTCTCAAAGATTACAGATGATACTAAAATGAGTGGCAGAGTAAAGTGTGCAGAGGAGTGTTAAACTTTACAAAGGGACATAAGTAGTTGAAGTTAGTGGGCCAAGATCTGGTAGATGGAGCTCAATTATAATAAATGTGAAATCGTCCATTTTGGTAGGAAAAATAGGAAAGAGAACTCTTACTTGAATTGTTTTTTAAAAAGCAGCATGCTTTTGTGCAGATGGACCTGGGCGTCCTTGTGCATTAATTACAGAAGTTGGTCTGCTGGGGCAACAGGACATTAACAAGGCAAATTGAATTTTGTCCTTCATTGCGAAAGGGATTGAGTGTAAAAGCAAGGAGATTATGTTGCAGCTGTACAGGGTGCTGGGGAGACCATACCTGTAGTACATGTAGTTTTGGTCTCCCTACGTGAGAAAGGAAAACCTGACACTACAATGGATGCAGAGGAGGCTCGCTAGGTTGGTTCCAGAGGTGAGGGGGATGGTTATGAGAAGAGACTGAATAGATTGGAATTATACATTGATTGGAATTTGAAAGAATGAGGGAGGAAAGAATAGAAACATATATATTTGCGAAGGGAGTAGATAAGATAGAAATATAAAGGAAGTTTCCAGAAGCAAGTGTAACAAGGACAACAGGGCAACGCTTCAACATTAGATGGAGCAGATTTAGGACTGATTGAGAAGGAACGTCTTGACCAAGAAGATTGTGAATCTGTGGAATTCTTCGCCCAGTGAAATAGTTGAGGATTTGTCAACGAATATGTTTGAACTCAGATAATTTTTGAACAGTAAAGGAATTAAGGATTATGATTAGGCGGTTAAGTGGAGCTGAGGCCATGAAATGATCAGCCATTATCTTATTGAATGGTGGCGGAGGCTTGAAGGGCCAGGTGGCCAACTCCTGCTCCTAGTTTGGATGTTCTTCTGTAATGCGTAAACATGAAATGGGAATCATATTTGAGAAATTGACTGGTCAATACATACAGAGAAAAAATGGATGCCATGCATTAAGATTTCCTGAAAGATGTTGATAAAAAAAAACTATGACCTAGTGAGCAAACTCAAATGTTACAGGATTGGGACTAAAATATGAACATGGTTTTAGATGAGGAGAATTGACACGAAGCACTGAACAGCTTTGAAGTGGAAGGATCATGTCAAGCATTTAGTTGAGGGAATCAAATGCAATATTTCTCAGTCTGCTGACAGCATTAAACGATGTTGGATTGTTAGTGGGTGAGGAGGATATAAAAAGCTACAAGGTGACTGAGACAAGTGTGGTTCCAGATAGCTAACCATGTGGAGATGGTACTGTGTTGTGGGAATGTCACTGGATTACCAGTCGAGACGAGACTAATGCTCTGGTAGCTGATGGAAGTTAAAAACAATTAATAAAATATCGAGATCTAAAATCTGGTGTCAGTAACCATGACGCTGAAATCAATTCCTGAAGAAGGGCCTGTGCCCGAAACGTCGAATCTCCTGTTCCCTGGATGCTGTCTGACCTGCTGTGCTGTTCCAGCAAGAAAGTTTCAACGCTGAAATCAATGTCAATTGCAAACTCCAATTTGCTTCACCAATGTACTTTCAAGAAGTGAATTCTGGTCTGGTGAATTCCATGCATTCCTGGTCTGGCCTAAACGTGACTCTAGACACACACACGTGATAAACTTTTAATAGTTCAAAGTTTGTGCGAAGATTTGTAGCTCGGGTGCTCGTTGTTGTGGTTCTGTTCGCCGAGCTGGAAGTTTTTGTTCAAACGTTTCGTCCCCTGGCGAGGCGACATCATCAGTGCTTGGGATCCTCCTGCGAAGCGCTTCTTTGATGTTTCCTCCGGTGTTTATAGTGGTCTGTCCCTGCCGCTTCTGGTTGTCAGTTTCAGCTGTCCACTGTAGTGGTTGGTATATTGGGTCCAGGTCGATGTGTTTGTTGATGGAGTTTGTGGATGAATGCCATGCCTCGAGGAATTCTCTGGCTGTTCTCTGTCTGGCTTGCCCTATGATAGTAGTGTTGTCCCAGTCGAATTCATGTTGCTTGTTGTCTGTGTGTGTGGCTACTAAGGATAGCTGGTCGTGTCGTTTCGTGGCTAGTTGATGTTCATGTATGCGGATTGTTAGCTGTCTTCCTGTTTGTCCTATATAGTGTTTAGTGCAGTCCTTGCATGGTATTTTGTACACTACATTCGTCTTGCTCATGTTGGGTATCGGGTCCTTCGTTCTGGTGAGTTGTTGTCTGAGCGTGGCTGTTGGTTTGTGTGCCTATAGGACACTATATAGGACAAACAGGAAGACAGCTAACAATCCGCATACATGAACATAAACTAGCCACGAAACGACACGACCAGCTATCCTTAGTAGCCACACACACAGACAACAAGCAACATGAATTCGACTAGGACAACACTACTATCATAGGGCAAGCCAGACAGAGAACAGCCAGGGAATTCCTAGAGGCATGACATTCATCCACAAACTCCATAAACAAACACATCGACCTGGACCCAATATACCAACCACGACAGCGGACAGCTGAAACTGACAACCGGAAGCGGCAGGGACAGACCACTATAAACACCGAAGGAAACATCAAAGAAGCGCTTCGCAGGAGGCTCCCAAGCACTGATGATGTCGCCTCGCCAGGGGACGAAACTTTTGCAACAAAAACTTCCAGCTGGGCGAACAGAACCACAACAACTTTTAATAGTCTCTAAAACGGTAAAGCAAGACACTAAATTGTATCAAACTGATCCGAGGTTTGGAAGGATAAAAGTGACAGAACACCCAGCACCAGCCTCGGTATCAGAAAAGGGAACTGGAAACACAGTCTTGTTGACCCTGCAGAGACCTCCTCCCTAACATCTAGAGCTTGTGACAGCTGTATGCCAGTAGCCTCCTGATCGGTTTAGTGACGACAAATCCTTATTTATATTCAGTGCCTTATGTTCCACAGCTTATGTGGGAGAGAAATCCCCAGAGCCACCAGTCACTGACTGCAGACATTTATTCTCATCTCAATGCAGAGTGGCCTGCCTAATCTAATAGTGTGGCGCCTTGTTTTAGATGTCCAAGCCAGGGGAATTATCAACCATGCTTCCAATCAGTTTCACCCTGTCAGAGTTTTATATGTTTCACTGAGATCTCCATTCATTTTTCTAAATCCCATGGAATACAGTCCCAGTCGCCCCAAACGCTGCTCTCACAACAAGCCTGTCATTCCAGAGATCAGTCGGGTCATCATTCACTGCTCTCCCTCAATGTCAGGTTTGTCCTTTATTAGGTTAGGAGAGTAAAACTACACACAATACTGCACAATGTTCAAGATGGCTCTCACCAAGGCCCTGTACAGCTGCAGTAAGACACCCTTACTCCTGTAAATCAAGCCCCTAGAAATGAAGGTTAACACACCATTTATCTTCCTGCCTGCTTTCTGCTCCTGCAATATTGCTATCAGTGACTGGCGTGCAAGGAGATCTATATCCTTTTCAAAATTACACTTCCCCACTTGGGTCTGTGTACACTGGTCAGCGTGCCAATGCCATTCCCAGTATTGACTTCTGGCTTCAGAACTCACTGTCCTGCACTGATCTTGTCTATTCATCCTATCCATGCCTCTCATGAGGAAATAAAGATCACCTCTCAGCCTCCAATGCAAAAGGAACAAAATCCCAGCCTTGTATCTCAAAACCTCCGGTCTCCATCACACCATTTTAAATACTTTTGCCCCCGTCCCAGTTTATAACATCCTTCCTATAGCAGGGCGACAAGATTTGTATTCAGTTCACCAAATGTGGCCTTACTATTCTCTTGTAGAACCACGACATGATGCTCCAATTCCTGCAATCAATGCTCTGACCGATGGAAGTCAGCTTGCATTCTGCCTTATTCACTGCCCTATCAACACGCGACTCCACTTTCACAGAACTATATACCTGGTCCTTGGATCTCTATTTGGCAACACTCCCTATCATGCTACCATTTAGTAAAATAAATACTGCACTCGTTTGCCTAACAAAGTGCAATATCTCACATTTATCTGCATGAAGCTCCATCAGCCAATCCTCAACTCACTTTCCAAGCAGATCAATATATCTTTATTCTCTAAGACAGCCTTCTTCACTGTCCACCGTAACTCCAATTGTGGGGATTTCTTCTCCAAATTAATATCCATGGTTCCAATATTCTCATCCAAATCATTTACAAAAACAATGAGCAACAGCCTGGTCATTGTGGCACAACGCTGGACTCAGGCCTCCAATTGGAACAGCAAATCTCTCCCAACTCCCCCTTTCTCCTACAGTCAAGCCAGTTTTGCATCTAATTGGATAGCTCTCCCTGATCTCATGTGATCTATCCTTATTAACCAGGCTACCATGTGGAACCTTGTTGGGCCTCACTCAGGTGCACGTAAACAACGTATGCTGCTTTACCTTCATCTATCTTCCCAATCACCTCTTCACATACTGCAATCTTGTTTGTGAGATATGGATTCCTAGACATAAAGCTGTGCTGAATATCCGTAATCAGTCCTTGCCTTTCCAAATGCATGTAAATCCTGCCTCGCAGAATCTCCTACAAATACGTAGCCACCCTTGACATCAAACTCACTGGTCTGTAGTTCCCTGGGTTTTCTTTGCAGCCAAATTACAAATAATGTAACAACATTAGTTGTCTTCCTGCCCCCCAGGACCTCAATCGTGGCTGTGAATGATACACATAAGAAAGTCAAGAGAAATGCAGATTTCGTAAACCAGAAACTAAGACAGAAATATGCTGGAAAAGCTTTGCAGGTCTGGCAGCATCTGTGCAGAGAAATCCGAGTTAATATGTTACAACACAACGGAACCCACGCCCTACGCGCCCCCTCCCCCCCTCCCCCCCCCCACCCCCACCACACACCACAACCACCCCGGGCTAATTTAAACTTGCAACACAGAAAAGTTTTAACCCGTGCTGTAATCTGTAAAAATTCGGAAGGCCAATAACCATCCCAAAGGTCACTATTTAAAGTAAAAATTGACAACTTTTTTTTAAAGGCTGACAGAGAATAATAAATTAACAACTATTTGCAACTCCTTTCTGTGACCTATCTTTTACTTTCCCTTCTACAATACTGGTCCTATCACCTTCCCACGCCCCCCCCCCCCCCGGCCCAATTAAGATATACTAAAACATTCAAATTTCAGAACCAGCCAGCTGTCGAATCATCTCTGTGTATTTTCCTCTGTCTTCGCTTCTTCTCCTTAGAGTTTCTGCTTCACAGGTCATTGATAAATAAAGGTTCATCTCGGAGAGCTATTCTCTGGGCAGTCTGCAGATGTTGGTGGCGTCGCAGTTCTCCGCTAACTGGTCAAATGTTTTTTCAGCTTTCTACCCCAAAGCATTGGGTATTTTTTTTATGTATTGCCAAATGCCAAATTTAAACTCGATTGTAGTTTAGCTTCTTGGACATAATTTAAACGGATTGATCAAATTTGATTTTATTTTTTGTCTCATAGCAACCCAGGTACTGCCAGCTGCTGAACCAAATGTTACTTTGTAAATTTTCCAGAACTCACTGTGCTTGTAAATCCTTCAACTCTCTTAAAGGTACAGTACCCTTCACACGTTCATAGCACCTTCTCTCTCAAAAAAGAACCATCATAATGAAAACACGTCTCATTTGTTTTTCTATTCTTCAAACATTACCATAACATACAGAAAACTGAAATCTAAGTTCACCTTAACTCCTACCCATTTACCTATATTTAACATTGGATAAATACAAATCTCATCTAAACTTGATCAATTAAATCGGTGAGAACGCATCTGCGATTACATTCTTACTACAAGCTGCATGTACGATTTTTAAATTAAAAGTCTGTAACATAATACTCCAATGAAATAGTCCATAAAGCGTTCAAGAATGTAAGCAGATTGGGCTCCGTATACACAACCGTCTCCAACACGCTGTTTGTGAATACACATTAAAATGTTATAAGGCTAGTACCAAACTAAATAGTTCTTTCTCAATCGTGGAATATTTTCTCAGGTGGATGTTGAGTTTCTTTGAAAAGTACGATCCCATCTCATTGTCCTGTAGCAGTGCAGCTTCAACTCCTATGTCACTCACGTCGACGGCAACTTTGAAAGGTTTTAAAGCATTTGGTGTCGCTGAAACTGGTTTGGCGGTCAATATTTCTTTTTAATCGTCGAATGCCTCCTGGCATTGTTCTGTCAACCAAAACTTTGTGCTCTTCTTCAGTAAGTCGGATAATGGTGCCACTACACTGCTGAAGTTTGGAACAGACTTCCGATAGAATCCGCTGACTCCTAAGGAGCGAAGCACCTTTTTCTTCGAGGTTGGTTTTGGAGATTCCTAAGTTGCTTCCGTCTTTCCCATAAATTAATACATTCTGGGGTAACTGATCAGAAAGACTACAAATTCATTCATCTCTTACTATTACCGACTGGTTAGTTCATGTACCTCTCAAAATTATAACTTCTTGCCTTTCTACCACTGTTATTTCTGAGTAAACTTTACTCACAGAGGCGAATTCTTGATAGAGATCTGGTACTAACCCCATACCCAGCCCCTGCCGAGGCTGTGCACTTTCCTGCAGCTCTTCGGTTCTTGTTGGGGTTTCGTTTAAAACTTTCACTGATGCCACTGGCTCAGCTTCTTTTACCACATCTTTTCCCACAGTCCCTTTCTTAACAATCAGCACTGTGACCATACATATCCCTCCTTATGGCAGTGAAAACACCGTTTCCCAGTGCCCTTCTGAAACCACCGGCACTGTAATTTTCTGTGTCCCACTCCATTACAGTGAAAGCACCTGAGGCCTTTCATCTCCTTTCCACCCTCATGGGCAGCTTCATTGATCTGTGGTAAGCTCATATGTTCTACTCTATCTTTTATAGTGTAGCATCTCCCCTTCTCCCAAATTCTATCCCTCACAGGATGACATTCTGGCTGGAAAATTGTCTTATGCAGCAACATGTATTCATCTGCTAATTCTCCTGCCCTTCTCAATTTCTGAACTTTCTTTTTCTCCACGTGAATTATTATCATCTCTGGAAGTGAGGTTTTAAACTCCTCCAGCAGAATAATCTGGACATGCATGTTTTTTTTTATAATTAAACGTCTTTAACATAAGACTCCAACGAAATAGTCTCATATTCTCAACTTTAAAACATTCTAAGAATATAAGCGGATTGTGTTCCGCGTACCAATCGTCTCAGAAATATTGTTCATGAAATGCACATTTAAATGTTGTCAGGTCAGTACCAAATTCAATGGTCCATTTTTGATTGTGGAACATTTCCACTGCAAGATGTTTATCTTTTTTCGAAAAGTAACCAGCTGGCAGTTCAATTCCATCTTCACCTTCCTGTAGGAGTACAGCTCCAACTCCAATATCAATTGCATCGATGGCGACTTTAATATTTTTGAAACGTTCGGTGTTGCTAAAACTTGTTTGGTCGTGAATATCGATTTCAAATGGTTGAATGCCTTCTGGCATGGTTCTGTCCACCGAAACGTTGTGGTCTTCTTCAGAACATCTGTTAACGCTGCCAGTACACTGTTAAAGTTTGTAACAAACTTCCGACAGAATTCACTGAGTCCTAAATATTCAAAGCACCTCTTTCTTTGAGGTTGGTCAAGGAAATGTATCGACAGCCATCGTTATGTGTTCCGAGAGAAGGAGGTGATCCTTCCATGACGGATGTTATGTCCAAGATCATCACCTCCGTTTTCATAAATTCCATTTTATTTGCTTTATCTCCAATTTTGCTTCTCGTAGTCATTCAATGAGCTCTGCCAACTGTACCAAGTGATCTTTCCAGAACTCATTAAAGATCACGTCATTGTCCAAATAGACTGCACAGCTTGTTAAACTAACCGAAGAGCTTGTCATGAGTCTTTGGAATGTGGCAGCAGCGTTCTTCATTCCGAAGGGCATCACTTTAAACTAATGTAGCAAGTTTGGTGTTACAATGGGAGAAATTTATTTTGCCGTCTCTACTACAGGTACATCGAGTAACCACGCATTAAGTCCAATTTTGGTAGTGTAACCCCAGCTTGTCCGAAATTCTCGATACAGACCTCCAACCTCGGAATTGGATATGAGTCCGATTTTGTAATGGCGTTGACCTTCCGACAATCCATATAGTATCGTTGCGTCTCGTCGGTTTTGGGCACTAAGACGATCGGCAAACTCCACCTTCTCTGGCTTGCTTCAATGGTGTTCTCATCGACCATGGCCTCCACCTTCATTTGTACCTGCCTGGCTTTCAAAACATTAAGTCGATATGGGTATAATTTAATAGGAACAGTATTCCCTTCATCTACTTCATGTGCAATAGCATTAGTCCTCTTCATCTGATTTTTACTTCGTTCCTTATGTTCGAAGTCTTTCAACACTGCTCTACGCTCCTGAGACAGGTAACTTGGTAATCTATCCCACTCCTCAAGGACTTCCTCATTTTCAATCTATTCTGAGGTATTTCAAAATCCATATCATCTGGATTTGATTCCTCATTTTGCGGGCAGTAACTAGCACCTGTTTCTCCAGTTCTGTTTCTCTGCTATAAGTTTTCAACGTCTTCACATGACATACTTGATAGCTCCTTTTCATTGATAGCATCTTTACTAAATAATTCACGTGACTCAACTTTTTCTCAATTTGATAGGGGCCACTAAACGTGGCTTTGAAGATATCTGCTATCATTAGAAACAGTACTATCAATTTATCCTCTGAGGAAACGTCCAAGTCTCAGAAGTTTTAATCGTCCACCTGCTTCAATCAACACCGTGCCCTCTTTAGCTGCTTACAACTAACTCTACTACTCGATTTAATCTCTCCATCCCGTCCGAAACATAATCGGATTCTGAGATCTCTGACTTTGGTCCGACCAATTATTCTTTCATTTCAAAGGATCTCTCACTTTTTAATCGAATATTAACTCAAACGGAGTGAACTGAGTAGATTAGTTTGTGACATCTAGAATGGCAAACAATACGAATTGGATGCTTTTATCCCAATCATTCGACTAATCCTGACCATATCCTCTTGACATGATAACACTGGATTTAAAGTGCTGTATACCTAAGCTATCCACGGCCTCCTTAAACAGCCTCATATTAAAATTTGACCCTTGGTTCGTCTGAATCTCCCTGGGCAGCCGATACCGTGTGATGAAAGCTGCTAACTCTTCTGCTACCGATTTTGCACATAATACTCTGTAATGGAATTGCTTCCGGAAATCTGGTAGTCACACCCATTACAGTTAACAAGGACTAGTTCCCAGTTTTACTTATTTGGAGGGGACTTACACAATAAATTCTCACCCACGTGAGAGATTCTTCAAATGTGGTCATTGGCAATAGAGCTGCTGGTTTCATTACCGCCTGTGGCTTACCTATTATTTGGCATGCATGACACCTATGGTTTGGGTTTACCACATCGTTGTGCATTCCTGGCCAACAAATATGTTTTGTACCTTAGCCTGAGTCTTTCACAACGCTCAATGTTGGTTCATGTTTTACGCATAAGATTACAAAGATAACGAACCATGGGGAATTGGGGCAAACACACAGACATGGCCAGTTGTTTTGGTCAGAGGATCTTCCAGTGATAGGGACTGCTATCGGGAGTATGCATGGAGTGGGAAGGGTGTAGTTACTGAAGAAGTTTCCACTGACATAGACAGTGTTAGGAATCAGAGAATCTGACAAGATAGCGAAGATTCTATAGATTAGAGGAGATTACAAACTAAGGATTATAGGAATTGGAGGAGATTACAACCAGAGGGAGGTCTGTAGAGTTGGGAAACGTTACGAGGACGGTCAGTGTCAGGATGGGTGGAAGTTACAGTAATATAGTGTTGCGATGGTGACCGAGGAAGTGACAGTCCAAAAGAATGTTTCTTCTATCTCGATCAGTTTACACAGACATGTGAAATGTTCTATGAGTTGCAGGCAGTACCAGAAATTCGGAATGTAATGTAACTTTTTTTTTCATTTCTCTATTCCGTTTGTACGGATTGTGCCGACGTACTCTGTATCTCAGATGAAACTGTGTGTTGATGATATTGTTGCATTGTACCTGATACTGTAACTGAAGAGTGCAAATCAGATGATGCTGCAAGTGTCGAATACATTTGGGTCCATGTGGAAATAAAGCTAATTCATTGATTCATTTATTCGAAAGTTTCAGTAGCAAGAAGAATTCTAACGACAGGAAAAAATATGACAATCATATGGTACTTTGTGATTACTGCAGAAGCTTACATAGGCAACACGTGTACAACAGACTCTACAGATTTAAGGAGAATAGTGGTATCCAGGCAAGTTTCTAAAGATAAGGATGGTCGGCTGAGGGAAGATGCAATGATACAGAGAGTTGCAAAGATTGGCACAGTTCACAAAGTTCACAAGGATTATAGGAACAGGAGGAGGATTCATTCAGGGTATGCTATAGGGACGAGAGGAGGTTATATCGACAGTGTGTATTCAATGGATTGGAGGTGATTTCAGCAGTTGTGAGAGTGGTGGATGATGTAGTCGGTTACAGAGATAAGGACGGTTGTGAAGACTGGATGAAGTTAGAAATACTGAGGGATGCAGAATTTGAAAGGACTGTTCGGACTGGCCAAGGATATAGGGAGAGAGATCTGTCCGCACTACAAGAGTTGACAGTAATCAATTGGATATTACCCATTCACTGATGGTTTCAGTGACTGCAGGAGGTGACAGCCTTAGGAAGGCTAGTAATTATGGTAGGCTGTCACAGAGACAGAGAAGATTTCAAAGATTGGGCAAGTTTACAGGTCAAGGGAAGGTTCAACTGGTTTTATAATTTCACATAAAGGGAGTATTGACTTGAAATGCTGTAGGAGCTGGAGGGATTTAATCAGCCACGGAGATTTACAAGTATAGTAGAAGTTTAAAGGGAGTGAGATGCAATCTGACAGGACAGGGGAATGCCTCAGGGAAAGGAGAAGTTCACAGAAATATCATGGACTGTAGAGTCAGGAGGATTGTACTCAGATCGGGGAAATTGCTAATGGCTGGGGCATGTTACAGAGATAATTTGGGCTGAAGGTACTTGGCAAGATGACCGAGATAAGGATTTGGTAGTTTATTGGGTATAGTGAGCATGGTCTTGTCAGTTTCGAAGTCATTACGGAGAGAGATAAGGATTGTGCAGAAGATAATTGTCTAAATTTAGGTAAGGCCAATTATCATTAGGTATCACGAGACATTCTAACCGTCTTTCGACAGGATGTGACAAATATAGTCTGGGAAGAACTATTTGCAGTTGAGTCAAAAATCGGGAAGAGGTAGTAATGTAAAGTAATACAGTGGGAATTCAGGGACAGTTTGTTCATCAAAAGTGAATGACAAAGGCAGTAATTCCAGTCAATACTGATCATTACTGGTGAGTTTGATAAATAAATTACAGTACAATAAAAACAGCTGAAGGAGACGACAGGGGCGTTCTTAAAAATGAGGAGCAGACAATGGCCATGAACTATCCTTGGCAGGTTCTGTTAAGGAAAAGACAAAAGGTTTTTTACAAGATAGTTAGAGTAATATGATTACCAGGGAAAGAACGGGGCCTTTTAGAAACCAAAGCGATAATCTGTGCATGCAGCCGGATGAAGGAGGTGAGGTCTTAAAATAATATTTCTCATCAGTATTCACACCGGAGAAAGACATTGTAGCCAGAGATTTCAGTTCGAACGTTGAGGTTCCAGAACATGTTAAGATGAATAAGGTTGTGGTATTAAATGTTTCGTGGGCATAAAGGTGAAGAAATCCTAGTGCCCAAGAGAATTTATTCCAGGCTGCTATGGGAGGGAAGCGAGGAGATTGCAGGAGCACTGGCGTATGTATTTAATACTTTGCTGCACACAGGTGAAGTGCTCCAAATGAAGGCTGCTCCAAAAGGGAAGAGCCTATGGAATCCAAGATAAGTTGACAATTTGGATCCAAAATTGGTGGACGGTTCATTTTGTGATTAGAAGACTTTGCCCAGTGGTATTTGACGGTGACATGCGGCGGTACAACATCAGTTTGTTATCTACATTAATAGTTTGGATGTCAAACTAGGGGGTATCAGTAGCAGGTTTGCAGATGACATGAAATGTCAGGGTACTGTCCACAGTGAGGTGGATAGTTTCTGTATACAGTCTGATGTTGATCCGTTGAAAAACAGTGCAGAGTAATGGAAAATGTAGTATGCTCCTGCTCAGTATGATATAATACCTTTTGGGAGGTATGATAAACAGAGCACATACCTGATGAACGATGGATCCTTAGGGAGTATTGAGGAACACACGGACTTCAATGAACAAGTCCATAGATCCCTGAAGTTGTCATCACCGTTAGACAGGGTGGGGAAGGCACCTGAACCGGAAGCGGGAAGTGATTTCATCTCCAGCTGGGGAAATTCTGGAACTACCCGAGAGGATTTAAACTAATCTGGCAGAGATGTTGGAACCTGAACAGTTGTAAGGACAGTAAGAAGTTTGAAGCTGTTGCAGACGTTGAAGTGAGTAATTTCAATGAACAATGCAGACAAATATAAAGCAAGCAACGAGGGAAAACTGATGAATTAAACTGATTTCGTTTACCTGCACGGGGCCTGACAGCTAAGGCAGATGAACTCAGGGTATGGATGGGAACCTGGGACTGGGACTTCACAGGTATTACAGAAACACAACTGAGGGAGAGACAGGACTGTCAGTTCATTATTCCAAGGTACAGATGCTTCATGAGGGATGGAATGGAAAGAAAGAGAGGGGTGGTGTTGGTTTTGATCGGGGAAACCACTGTTATGAAACGGATCAATCCCCAGCCAGTTGCTAATTGGAAGTCCAACCCAGAAACGATTTAACCCGTTTGGTAATCTTGGAAAACTCGAGAAACAAGGAACTATTCCCCCAAATCACTATTTAAAGTAAAAATTGACATTTAAAAGAAAATCTTGCAGAGTAATTGAGTAATAACTATTTACTGTTCCTTTTTCTTCCTTTCCCCGTCTACATCGCCCCACAAAACTCAAATTAAGATTTACCAAAAACTTCAGATTTCAAAACCAGTCAGCTGTCGAATCTTCACTTTACAGCTTCCTCTGTCTTCAGGTTTACAGGTCATTGACAGAAAGAGGTACATTCAAGACAACCATTATACGGGCCGCCTGCACATGCTTGTGGCTTGGCAGTTCTCTCCTCAACTGTTCATTGTTCTTCGATTACATACCCCAAGCTATCGGATCGTTTCAGTGGTGTTAATATTGTCAAAATGCTAACTTCAAACTTGATTGGAGTTTTGTATCTTGAGGGTACAATTTAAACGGATTGACTGATTCGATGTTTTTTGTCTCAGCATACTAGGCACTGCCAACTGTATGGCGAAATGTTACATTGTAAATTTTCTCGTACTCGGTGTGTTTGCTAAGTCCTTCAACTCATTTAGAACTTCACAACACACTCCCCGAAAAAAAAACAAAAGGAGCAATCATAATGAAAATGCGGCTTCACATTTTTGTCTATTTTTCAAACATATTGCCATGACATGCAGATTACTTCAATCTAATTCACCTGAACTTCTTCGTAATAGTTCCGCTGGTGGTTGTTAAGTTTCTTCAAAACGTAACCCAATGACATTTCAACGCCATACTCATCTTACTATAGCAGTATAACTTCTGCTCCTTTGTCAATAGCATCTATAAAAGTTTTTGTGAAGTTTGCTGTAGTTTGGTTTTCAAATACTTGGATATCTCCAGGCATTGCCATGTCCAACAAAACTTTGAGCTCTTCTTCAGTCACTTGATGTGGACTGGAGGTTTTTACGTATATTGATGGGCTGTAATTTTGTCCGCATTGCTTCAGATACTGAAGGATGACCTTGTCAAGTGTTATGAAATCATGATGGGCATTGACAGGATGAGTAGCTAAGGGCTTTTCCCCAGGGTGGGGGTGTCCAAACACAGAGAGGATAGGTTTAAGGTGAGAGGGAAGAAATTCAAAAGAGATGTAAGGGGCAGCTGTTCCACACAGAGTTTGGCGTGTATATGTAGTGAGCTGTCAAAGGATGTCGTATTTGGACTACAATTACGACATTTAAATGACAATTGGATTGGGACATGCAAAGGAATGGTCAGGAGGGTTATTTGCAAAAAGAAGAAAAATAGAACTAGTTCAGTTTGGCAAACCCGGTGAGCATGGATGGTTTGGGCTAGAGGGTCTATTTGCATATTGCATGATGCTGTGAGTCTTTGACTGTATAACTCCTCTTTCATCAATAAATTTGCTTCCTCATTTCCCCTTCCCTCATCTCATCCTAGTTTCAAACTTCCAGTCCCCTTGACTTGTCCGGACTTGTCCGACCTGCCTAGCTCCTTTTCCACCTATCCACTCCACCCTCTCCTCCCTGACCTATCACCTTCATATCCTCCCCCACTCACCCATTGTATTCTATGCTACTCTCTCCCCACCCCCACCCTACCCTAGCTTATCTCTCCACGCTTCAGGCTCTATGCCTTTATTCCTGATGAAGGGCTTTTGCCCGAAACGTCGATTTTGCTCAAGCTCCTTGGATGCTGCCTGAACCGCTGTGCTCTTCCAGCACCATTGATCCAGAATGCTATCACACTTGACTAGTTACATTCCAAACAGCAGAACCAAACTCTCATTTGAGGGCTTAAGGATCCCAACACTCACAGACAAAGAGTCCTGTCACATCCAGTCATAAATGGTGATGGACGGTTGAACAACTCACAGGAGAAATGCCCCACAAATACTCCCATGCTAAATAAAGGAAAATCCCAATATATCAGTACAATAGACAAGGATGTAGCAACTGCACCATCCTCAGCCAGTAGTGTTCAGTCGATGATCAACTTCACCCTCGTCATGATGCCCACAGAATCACAGATGCCAGCCTTCAACCAATCGATTCGCTGCACGTGAGACGAAGAAACAGTTTGTCACAATAGATACGTCAAAGCAATTGGGCCCGACATCATTCCTGCAATAAGAATGAAGACTTGTCTGCGCAACAAGTTGTGTCTGCACGTGTCAATTTTACTCTCGCCTCAACTCTAACATCTCTCCAACAATGTGGAAAATGACTCAACTATGTCCCGTCCCCTATAAGGATGAATACAACCTGATTAATTACTTCCCCCTCAGTCTCATCACCACAGTCAAATTTGTGGGTATTCTTTTTGACAGAGCTGTCAAGCAGCACAGAAATAACATGCTCAGGGTAATTTCCGACAGGTCTCCATGAGGAGGTGATATTGTTGTGGAAGTATCAATGGGTGACTAAGACAGATCAGGCTAATGCACTGGCAACTGGTGGACGTTTAAAACAATTAATAAAACATTGCAATCTAAAATCAATAACAGTGACGTCAAAGCCAACGTCGATTTGTAATCACCATATTATTTCCCCAACGTACTTTCACTGAGGAAATCACCGTTCGTTCCTGGTCTGGCCTAAAGGTGACTCCAGACCCACCAAGCACGTGAAAAGAATCTTCAATGGTCTCTGAAACGGTCAAGCAAGTCTCTCAATTGTATCGAACGGCTCCATGGTTTTAAAGGATAAATCTGGGCAGAACACTCGGCACCAGCCTCCGTTTAAAAAAAAAAGGAGTGGGCACCAGAGTCTTGTCGACCCTGCGGAAACGTCCTTCCAAACATCTGAGAGCTTGTGAAAACATTTCCAGAGATTTCCTGTAGACTGCGCATAAACATCATGAATGGAGTAGATCATCCAATACAATGAACCTTCCCCATTCTAGTTCATTACCGAACGTCTCCTCAATCCACTTTCGCACAGACTGTACACATTTCTTAATGTGATTGACCTTGGGAAATATAAAATAGGAACAACACTAATCTCTTTTGTCTGTCAGGTTTTGGACCCAACCCATTATAAGTATGTCTGATCCGATATCTCCATAGTGAACACCTGCTCTCTCCCTATCCATTTAGAGTCTCAAAATGCCTTGGCTTCCACAACCTTGTGCTGCACAGAATTCCACAGTGTCACCAGTCTCTCAGCGCTGGCATTTATTCTTAACTCAATGCAGGTGGATCTGTTGGTATCTTATTCTGTGACCCCTTGTTTAAGACGTCCCAGCCACAGGAATTATCATCCCTGCTTCAAATCTTTCTCGACCTGTCTCCATGCAATACAGGCCCAAACTCTGCTTCCACATCAAGCCTGTCATAGCAGAGATTAGTGTTGCCATCATTTACTATACATCCTCAATGTCAGGTTTGTCCTTTATTCGGTCAGGAGAACACAACTGCACATAATGCTGCAAAATGCTCGAGATGGGGTCTCACCAAGGTCTGTGCAGCGATAGTAAGACACCATTATTCCTCTACACAAATCCCTTGATATGCAAGTCAACGCACCGTTTATCTTCCTAACTGCTTTCTGCTCCTGAAATATTGCTTTCAGTGACTGGTGTTCAGGGAGATCAAGATCCTTTTCAGTGTAACAGCTATCCAGTTGTTGGGTGCCTGTAGACGAGTCAGCATGCTATTGCCATTCCTATTATTGACTCCTGGCTTCAGATTTCGCCGCCCTCCATGGACCTCGGAGGACTGCGCAGAAGGAAACAACAAAAAGCCCCCTTTTCGAGTAACGCTTTTGTCTATTCACTTTTAAAATTGTAGGTTGCTATTCTATACTCCCAACAACGTGCAGAACGTCAAATCTACTCACATCGGTCTTCATCTGCCACGTGCTTGCACATTCATTTCACTTGTCTCAATCACCTTGGAGATTTATCACCTTCTCCTCACCCACTCAAAATCAGACATTGTTTAGTGCCCTCTGCCGTGTTGGAAATATTGCATTTGATTCCCTCATCCAAATGCTTGATATGTATTGGGAATAGCTGGGGTACAAGTACAGATTCTTGTGACACCCCACGTGCCTTCCACTAAAAGAAAAACATTGCTTCCTTCCCACTCACTCTTTCCTGTCAGTTGTCCCATCCTAAAAGAATCTACAATTAGTAGGCTCAATTCCATAAGATTTGATTTTGTGCACTCAGATTGACACTTTACTGATATTCTTTCAGAAAACCCAAATGCGTTGTATCGATTCATTCTTCATACTTTATCTTCCAGTCAGTTTTTCAAGCATGATTCCTATTTCATAAATCTATATTGCTTTCACTCCCAATAATTTCTTCAAAACCATCTCTTTATAAATTTCATTCTATTATTTTTTCTCACCAGACTTAACATTCCTATTATTACTTGAGAAAATTTTCTTTAAATAGTGTTTTCTGCTGTGAAAATAGAACTGAAATCATTACGTCGAAGTTCTGCCATTTCTCGGTTCTCCATTCTCTCGTTTTAGACCATAAGGAGACTGCTCTTGTTTACCTTTAGCTTTCGCACTGGAATACTTTTAGAAGCTATAACAGTTCAGTCAAAATAACCTTGTTAATATACTTTTCAGTAACCCTGGAAGCCCTGTCTAAAGTTGTTCAATGATTGGCATTTCACAACCATACAATCACAGCACCATAGACTCTGTACCAAACAGAAATACAGCACGGTCTACCTAAATCCCACCTTCTTACACGTGGTCCGTCGCTGGGAATTTTCTGACACTTCAAGGGCTCGTCCAAGTACGTTTTAACGTTCGTATGGGTACCTGTGAAACTCCTCTCTCAGTAAGCATATTCCAGACCCCCAATACACTCTCCGTGAAAAGCTTAGCATCTTCTGTCAATCTTCTCAGGATCTTCCCAGTCTATTTTCTCGAATACTGTACTTGCATCCTCCTTCTCCGAAGTAAAACTGTTGTGAATCTCTCATGTAACAAGTTGGCAATCTTCATCAGCTTCACACAAATGTTCTTCCCTTGGTTTCTAATGTAACGCTTCTGTTCCGCTTGATGTCCTTGTGAAATATCTTGTGATTCTCCTTAAAATTGGCCGCTCACATTTCCCAATTTCTCTGTGATATTGTCTGTGTGAATTATCTAACTTTCACTGAAATCACCCGTCATTTTTCAAGCACTTGGCAATATAGGCCGAGTTACCTGGATTTCCAGAACGTACAGGAAGAAATTACTTTGATTCCCCAATGCAATCATTATGCGTATTACCATCTTATCTGGAATGCTAATATGACGTACTTCTGGTTCGTCATATATACCAATGTTCAATCAGACATGTTTGTATTACAATCTCGTCATTAATTTGAAGAACTTTATTAACAAAGGTATGATGGTGAGACAGTATTTCTGGGAGGTTTCCTGGCTGTTCCTCCATAACGGTCGGCACAAAGGAACGGATTAGGTTCTCGATTCTCTCCTACAAATAAAATCCTGTTTGCACTCTCACCATTCCACAATCGACCTTGCTTGCTTTTTCTTTGAATTATCGGTAGAAGGTTTTCGCCAATATTTGTGATTCCAGTTACTTTACACTCCTGTTCTCTTTCTTCTTGCCTTCCTTGCTTCTTGGTTCTCCATGGTTGGGTCCTCATTTTCCCTGAATCAATGGCGTCTCACAATATTTTCAATTTATCGCAGCTGTTTACTCTGATCTAATGTCATCTTACGTTTTGTTGACCATTATTGAGTCTCCTTTCCCTTTTGATGTTTTCATCTTGAAGGGATAAATGTGAATTGCACATTTGAAAGTGTTTCTTTACGTATCAGATAGTGTCTGTCTTCCAATTCACTTTTCCAATTCACTGAAGCAAACTTGCCCTCACATCTTCTTGACATGCATGATTCAGGTTATTGGACAAAATTTCCAATACAGAAATCATCAATCGTCTTGTATTCAGATATTATTGTGAAAAAAAAATGTATGATCAAACTTCCCAAAAACTCCTTCACCACAAGGTTTGCAATGACGTCTTCTAATCACACAATATCAACTCCAATAAAGCTTGATCTCTCGCTTTATGGTCAACTCACTAATAAACCAAGGCATCTCATACACACTCATGAAATCCATTTTTCTGAGCATTAGCATTCATTTGGATTGTGCTGGTTTAGATGTGTCCAGAGTTTTCCTGTAACTTATATTGTTACTGCAGTACTCATAAACTTCTATATCCAATTTCCTGTTTTCGATCATGCCCGACATTTCTATCACAGTTTTCACTTTGATATATAACTTCTATCAATGCTAGTCTGTTCTTGAATTTTCTAAGCTCTATTTTACCAGGTTCAGTCGAGTTTGGGCGACGTGGGTTCTGCGGTGATGCACGGTGGATTTAACCAGACCTATTTTGACTTCTTTTAAGATCACCCCTCTGCATTTTCTCATGTTCCTCTCAACTGTCATTATGATATTTATACCAGATCTCCTTTTTTTTGGAGTACAGAAGGACAATGATATTTTAGCAATGCTGTGTATTCCGCCATACAACTAAAACTGCTCTAAACTGAGTGAGAACTTTCTAGCAGGCTGGGAAAGTATTGCTGCTGCCGTACAGTATCTTCGTGAGATCACATCTAGATTCGTGTGTACAGATTTAGTTTCCACAGTGAAAAGGGCACGTCAGACTTTGGTAGCTGTGTTGGCGCTCTCAACTGATTCCTACAGTGAAGTTATTAATTTATCCGGAAAAGATGATCAGGTTGATCCCAAGCCCATTGGAGTTTACAAGATTGAAAAATGATCTTATTTTTACATTGAACACTGGAAGGTATCAGAGACAGACGTGAATTGCACAGTAAATGAAGGAATCCATTACACTTCTCCAACCGGTTACATATGAACAACAGAAGGATGTTGAGGCCTTCGACCCTGTTCAACCAGTACAGGAGAATGCTGTCCTGATGAGACCAATCAGTCTCTCGAACCTGTAACACAGGATCCAGAGTCGGCCATGCAACACCAGTATCATGATACACAGCAAGAGGATCAGTCCATTCAGCCTCCTTAAATCTGTAAAGCAGAAAGTGGAAGATGTCACAGGGTGACTGGAGGGTAACACATAGGGTTAACATGAGGCCATTGAGTTGCATCAAGCTTGTTGCACTGGAATTGGAAAAATGATGCAAATTATATGAGACTCCTTCTGTGAAAGAAGGAAGACGTTCACCTCACGTGTCTCTTGTATGGGAACAGGATGAAGCCAAATACTCCCTCAGTCCTATTTCAGAGATGCAGGGAAGGCGATTCACTGTCTCCAGCTTGTTATGTAGAAATATGAGGACGGTCTTCAGTCGCTCAAACTATTATATATCAACAGGAAGATTCCATAAGCCCTTCAGAGTCTTCGGCATCAACAAGAGGAGAACCATTACGACGATTATGTGGAAATACCAGAAAAACATTAGCCAACCGCTTTTGTACACGAGGATGCGAATGAGTCCATTTACCCACTACCGTCTCATGAACAGCAGCGAGAGCAGGCGACTTCACGCGTTGTGCATATTATATAGCATTGCAAGGAATGGTGAGATTATAGAAAGACAAGAAATTTGAATTAAAGAATATAAACTAGCGAGAAACTGTTAAAATTTAAGAAAGATTGTTAAAATCAATTATTCAGTAATTGGTAACTGGCAATTTCAAATGACAAACCACGATCCATCAGAATCAACATGATTTGACAAAGAATTAATCGTATTTCAATTACTCTGTAAATCTCTTTGAAGATGTGAAATGTAAGCTGGATAATGGGGATCCTTCAGATGTAATATTTCGACTTCCACAAGGCATTGAATAAATTATGCACAAACGTTTTTCTCTGTAAAATACGATTGCATATGATTAGAAGTAAGTTATTAGCTTGGAAACCGAATTGGAGAATAAACAAAATGCAGTGAGATGAAATAAATGTATCATTTCCATTTTGGAAAAATGCAACTTCTCGAGTACCATAGGGCTCGGTCCCCATGCCCCAACTGTTTGCAATCTAAACTGTTACTTATTTGAGGGGATAGACATTCTATAACCAAATTATCAGATGACACAAACTCATGTGTGAAATTTAAATGAAGATGTAATAAATTTGTAAATGGATATGAAGGGAATGGGCCAACATTTGGCAGTAGAAAATGAACAACGAAAAGTATGAGTGTATCTATTTTGGTCAGTGTAACAGAAAGAGAACGTCTTATCCAAACAGAGAGAAACTTCAGGATACTAAGATGCAGAATTATTGGGTGTCCTCACACATGTCACGGAAAGTTCAGATGCAGGTGCAGCAGGTAATGAGAAAGGTCAGTGTCATTTTAGCATTTATTTCTAAAACAATCGATTGTAAAGAGGAGATGTTGCTGCAAAAAATGCAATGTATTTGTGAGATCAAATTGAGTATTGTGTGCAGTCCTGACTGCTGGAAGGATGTATTTGCATTTGAGACAGTTCAGAAGAGGTTCACCAAATTGATTCCAGAGTTGTGGAGTTTGTCCTCTGAAGAGATATTGTGTATTTCAGTCCTACACTCTCTGGAAGTTAGAAGAATGAGAGGAGATCTCATTGACGTATGTCGGTTGCTAAAGGTGATTGACAGTGTAGATGTGGAGTGGATATTTCCTCATGTTGACTAACCTAGAACAGGAGATGACAGTTTTAGGATAAGGTGGAACAGACTTTGAACAGGGTTGAGGAGATCTTACTTCTCTCAATTCGTTGTAAATCTGTACGATTTTATTCCCCAGAGTGCAGGGAATGCTGGATCGTGTGTAAGTGAAGTGAATGGAGAGTCGGCAGGAAAGTGCATTTGAGGCCGAGATGACAGAACCATAATTGTGTTAAATGGCGAGGCAGGTTCGAAAAGCTGAGTTGCTGTCTATTGCTCGGCATTCTTACTCAGCCCTTCGAATGTTTTACACAAGAATGGGGGTGGATTGGTTATCAAATAGGCAGCAGGCACCCAGGATAAATCAGATTTAATCTGTTTGACAGACCATAACCATTGGAGCCGTGTAGTGACCGGTGCTCGGTCTTCAGTCATTTACAATCTGCATCAACAATCAGGAGGTTGGAACAGATGTACTGTAACTAAGTTTGGCGATTAAACTAAGATAAACAGGAAATTAAATTATCAAGGGAATTTGGAGATTATGCAAATGGATATCGATAAGTGAAGTCAGTCTGTAATAGTTTAGTAGTTGAATTTAACGTAATATATAACATGTCATTTTGATTTCAGTGAGACTGGTAGGCAATATGTTACTGAAATGTAGAGACAATACTGGACTTAGTGATACAGTGCGCACTGGAGGTTTCACTCCGAACCATTCAGAAATCGGACGTGGTGCTCCACCTCCTTAATAGTTTGCTCCCTGATATTCCAAGTGCCCTATTGGTCTGATAAACGATATACTTCATCCGTCATCAAATGGTGACACTGATGTCGACATACGACGAGATGATCGATATGTCACCGCCCTCCTGCCTGGAAAGTCCGGCTCAAAGAAGTTGAATGGAAGTGTGACCCTAACAACCCGTGGAAGCACGGTCCATCCCCTGGTGTGAAGCTGCAAGTCGTTTTGAAGGAGGTGACACTGCACTGTGACGGATTCATTGTTACATCAGTGCCCCCTCACACTCAACTCCTGAGTTAAGTGCAGCTTGAGAAACTCTTCTTGGAGAACAATGGGTGGATACGGCCAAACTCCTTTCCCCAAACGCACTCACTCCGTGGTTTCAGATCAACTCCACACTGGAGCCTCTGCTCTTTTGTTGGT
This sequence comes from Chiloscyllium plagiosum, assembly GCF_037043375.1. NCBI lineage: Eukaryota > Metazoa > Chordata > Chondrichthyes > Orectolobiformes > Hemiscylliidae > Chiloscyllium > Chiloscyllium plagiosum. The sequence continues at coordinate 103,590,713 of NW_028270167.1, read as the reverse complement.
AATGCTATGCACCCAGTTGCTAGAACTACAGTCCCCATGCTTCATTCAGAGTTGGGTCACTAATCCTCATCACTCCCGGGATATCTGAGGCAGCTCACAGCACAACCTGCAGCAAACCAACCTCTGCACCTTAACTTAAATTTCAAGGACATGCGTCAGTCAGAAGCCTCTCAGTGACAAGTTAGATTCCTGCCTTTCCAAAAATACGTGAGGGGCTTCCTCATGTAACTGACCACACGATCATCTGAGAAGGACAAACATAGATGCTCGATTGACAGGCACTGGCCAGATTTCAAAGATGTGAGAAAAAGCTGCTGAAACTCCCCAGTCCAACATGGAGAACCACATGGGACACACCAGAAGTGAACGCCAGCCCGACAAACCCAGTGTTTCAGTGTTTCTGAGTTTCATAATTCCAGCACTCCATACACTAGGGAGCTAAATGTGACCCACACCCGGGTTGTACAGGAGAGCGTGAGGTATACATTTTGCACATTGGTTCTGAGCTTCATGATGTTGTACCCTGGAATCCAGGGATATGAGCAAGAAAGTCGGGTAAAGGTACAGAAGGACAGACATTTATATTATCATTGGATTAGTACTTGATCGGCAAGTTGCAGAAATCAGCGTCTGCAGTCATTGTTTTTACCAAGTTGCAGAAATGTGGGTCGTCTTAAAGAAATAGGACTGGATTGAGGAATCAAATTTTGATTAGTCCAATATCAGGGATGAGAACATAAAATAAATGTGGCAACAAATCAACTGAAATGGACAGTGATATCAGATAATCAATCTACCTCAGCGAATCAGATACCACAAACCAAATGAGATGTCAGTGCAGTATGGAGCAATGTGCAGACCAGTCGAATGTCCTGCTCAATGCACCGCAACAATCTGTGCAGACCGTGCAGAACACACTAGTCCATTAGCTGCCTGTCCAGCATGGGGATCCTTGCAGCGAATAGCAGTGGATTGATCTGTAAAACAGGAGCTGTTGCCCTCCTGGAAAGTACAGCTGTGTGCAACGCCCCTGTGCATTGCTTGCTAACACTGTGTTCGATCACTGTCGAACAGATGGAATCGTGCAGCCCTTGCTGGAAATGACAGGATGTGCAGTTCCCATTCATTCGGAGCTCCATATCTCAATTGAGCCATGGGACATGGAACATCTCGTCAAGAGAAAGAAGAGAACTAACGTATGTTTGAGGGGGCAAGGATCAGACACGGCTTTAAAGGGTTTCAAGGAAGTCAGGAAGGAACTGAATAATGGACTAAGCGGGAGCTGGAAAGAGGCGTGAAAATATGGGTAGGACTAAGCAAAATCAGAGCGCATTCTACACTAATGTGGGGAACAAGAGGGTGGCCAGAGTGAGGGTAAGGCTGATCAGGGTCGGTGGAGGGTACTTTCACCTGGTATTGGAGGAGCGAGAGTAAGTCTTTAATGAATACTTTGCTTCGGTATTCTGTACTGAGAGAACCCTTGATGTTTCTGAGGACAGCGTGAAACAGACTGATATTCTGGAACAGGTTGATGTGAGGAAGGAGAATTTTCCGAAAATTTTGAAAAACGCACAGATAGATAAATCTTTTGGGTCGGACTCAAGGTTAGTATGAGAGGCTAGGAAAGAGATTGCTTTGGTATTGATCTTTTCGCATTCACTGTCCACTTGAGTAGTGCTTTGTGATTTGAGGGTGGAAATGTTACTTCTTGTTCAAGAAAGGGAATAGGGTTAATCCTGGTAATTACAGACCAGTGGTTAGCAACTTATTGGAGAGGATTCCAAGATGCAGGACTCATTATTACCATTGTTTGGTTAGGTAGACTCAGCATGGCTTTTTGTGGGGCGGTTCATGCCTCACAAGCCTATTTGAAATCATTGACGATGTGACAAAACACGTTGTTGAAGGTAGAACATTGGATGTGTTGTAAATGGATTTTACCAAGGCCTTGATAATTTTCCGCATGGTTGGTTTATTCAGAAAGTAAGGAGACATGGAATGCAGGCTGATCTGGATATCTCGATCCATAATTGGCAGTCCCATAGAACACAGAAGATGAAAAGTATTCACCCTGGAGCTCAGTGAGCAGTGGTGTTCTGCAGAGATCAGTTCTGGGATATCTGCTCTTTGTGATCTTTATGAATGACTTCAATGTGTAATTGGAAGAGTGGATTAGGAATGTTGCTGATCACACGAAGATTGTTCGAGTTGTGGACAGTGTGTAGTCTTATTGTAGGTTTCACCGAGACATTGACAGGATGCAGAACAGCTGATAATTGGCAGATGAAGTGCAATCTGGAAAAGTGTGAATAATACACTTCGGGAGTTCAAATATGAATTTGAATACAACATACAGGGTTAAAGGCACAATTTTTGGTAATGTGAAAGAACAGTGTAATTTGGGGTCTATGTCAATATGCATCAAAGTTGCCACCCAGTTTGTTAGACTTGTTAAGAAGGCATATGGTGCGCTGGCTTGCATTAGCCAGGGACCTGACTTTATGAGCCGCGAGGTTGTGATGCAGCTGTACAAAGCCCGCATTAAGACATTGCTATGAATTTGGATGCGTGCCCTGTAGCTTAAAGAGAGAGTGAATGGTATTCTGGACAGAGTGTTCACAAGCACCTTTGTTATGACTATCTCACAGTCTCAGAGTTTCCAGAAAAACGAAAAATATGTAACATCTCGCTATGAAATAGATAGCTAGGTTTTGGTTGCTATTTTGACAATAATTCGAATTTAACTAAGCAGTTTAAATTATGTCACAGGATACTAAAATTCAATCGATTTTGTATTCATTGTTTGCCAAAATTGAACAAATTGGAGGATCGATATTGGGATGATAAAGAGGCAGTCAGTTTGAATGTTACACAGAGGGTAAACGGCCATCGAGAGAGACTGACATTTAAAACACTCTCTATCAAGGGTACTTTTTTTGTATGAAGCATTTTTACCGGAGACAACCAAGGGAGATGCTCAGCCGAAGAAGTAGGGTATTGAAGACGGCAACCGCTGTCTGGTTCAGACATTAAGTTTATGTATTCTTAATATAAGTTTTGGTTGGAATACTACGTTGTTATAAAGTTGGAAGCGGTTCACAAACAGTTTAGATAATGGTGGGCATGAGCTATGAACAGTTGCTGTTTAATGATCACTTTTAGACAAAGGAATAAATTGTTTTCTTTTGTTTTTTAAAATAGTTGATTTCGTTAATTCTCTTTCACTTGTATATTAATAGCTTACAAGGCAGTTAAAGCTTGCGAACTTTAATTAGCAGAAGGCTTCATTGACGTGTCATAAAACCACACTTGAAATATTATGTTCAATTCTGGTCGACTTATTACACGAAATGTGTGAAGCTCTCGCGAGGGTGCAGAGGACAGCAGAGATACTGACACAGACCACACAGAGCGACTAAAATATTGAGAAAGTCATCACGCAGAAAAGTAAGTACTGCCAGATTTCCGATGTCTGTATTTTGGTCAGTGTGTCAGTGTGTGTACTGTGTGTGTATTGATGACTGTGTATCTTTGTGCGCATGTGCATCGGTGTATCAGTATTTGTCTTTGTATGGCTGCATTAGTATCTGTGTGACTCTATAATATTCATCTTTGTGTGCATCTTTGTGAGTGTATTCGTCTCTGTGTGTCTCTGTGTGTCTCTGTGTGTATCGCTGTGCATGGCACCTTCACCACGAGCACTGACACACGCTGAAAGAGGCAGGAATATTTATTGTACTGAGGCCCCTCAGAGTGCTATATGATCATGTAGAGTAATGTATGTGTTTGCTCTGTAATGTCGAAGCAATTTATGTTTGAAGATTATTCGTAACAGAATGTGCACATTAAAGTGTATTTCCATTGGAATCGTATCCAAGCATCTCCGACAGAACCATTTGTAAGGTTATGTGATGAATTTATTGTATGTTCTTTAATTTTAAATCATTTGTAATGCAATCCTACAAACTATAAGTGAGAATGGATTTAAAAGCTCTGAAACTGGCCCATTGATGATGGCAAAATTTCAAGAACAACATTACTCCGTATCAGCCAAAACTGTTCTGTGCTTCCAAAGACAGTATTTGAAAAAAAAACTAAATAGCCGTGCATCGTGAGAGTTTCACAGTATTTGATGTCATCACAGAGTAAGAAAAAAACATATCTGCCACTTTTGTGGTTGCTTGGAGAAGTCATTGTATGTGTATAAAATTCACAGGGACAGGCAGATGACGTGGGGGCGGCGGGAGTTGATGCCAATTCCAATTGATTTATTGGAAAAACCACAGAGACAGCATTTCACAGAGATACAGATAGAGATGCACACAAATATAACTGCACATATTAAACAGCTGCCACATACACATGTGGATATGCTAACTTACATGCAAACACATTGAAATTTCTTTAGGACAGAAATAGGTTTTCCATTCATACGGTAAACGATGGTCAGTTGGAGAAGGCACGAAAATACGGCTGAGAAGCATTTCAAACGTGATCAATTTGCACAGCAGATCCACTGGGTTAAATGTCCCAATTCTGCTAAAATTACTATTTCCTGAAGTGAGTCATTTTAGAAGGACGAATTTAAATGCAGATTGTAGGTTCAAAGGCAGGATTCTTGGCAATGTTGAAAAACAAAGGGATCTTGAAGTCAATGTCCATAGACCCTTCAAAGTTGCTACCTAATTTGAACATTGTTCCGAACGCATATGGTGTGTTAGCTTTCATTAACAGGACGTTGCTGCTCTATTGAGCCCTGGTTCAATCACACTTAGAATATTGTGTCCAGTTCTGGTCGCCCGATTATAGAAAGAATATGCAAGCTTCAGTGTGAGTGCAGTCGTGATTTACCAGGATGCTGCCTGTACTGGGAGGGGGAGGGGCATGACTGTTGAAGAAAGTTTGTGGGATCTAGGGCTTTTTTTTCATTCGAGTGATGAATGATGAGAGATGACTTGACAGCGGTGTGCAGGATGACGAGATGCATAGATAGGGTGCAAAGCCAGAAATGTATTTCCCAAGGTGGGAATATCGATCACAAAGGGACCAGAATATTAGGGTGATTGGAGGAAGGTTGAAGGGAGAGATCCGACGTGTTTGTAATGAGGTGCCAGCAGGTGTCGTGGAATCAATACATTAGGGACATTTACGCAACTCTTGGATAGTCACATGGATGATGGTAAAATGAAGGTATGTAGTGTAGTTTAATTTTAGAGTAGGATAAAAGGTCGGCGCAGCATTGAGGGCTGAAACGCTGTACTGTACTGTACTCTTTTATGTTCTATGTTCCAATTTCTTATATTCTTGCGAGCTTATGCTATCTGGAATTCCGCTAAACTCAGTGGAGGCAGAATTTGGTGTGTATTTCATTGAAGAGATTTAATGGACTTGTGGACAGTTATCAAGGGCTGAATGGTCAATATCTGTTCCTCGTTGTTGCATCCCTGTGTCTGAAAACACAGGAGATTGTCGAGAGAGAAACACATTTGAGAATAAGGGCATTCACACTTCAAACTGAAGAAGGGATGTTCGTTTCTCTTTCGTGTTGTGTGAGCTGTGGAGTTCTCATCCCCAAAGAGCAGTGAAGAATGGGTTACTGAAAACAATCAAGGTTCAGGTCCATAGATCTTTGATGATCAAAAGAATCCATGCCAACTGGAAACAAACAGGAAAATGTTATGCAGCAATATTCACATCAACATTGCATATTCAAAATGGTGCAGAGGGCTCGAGGGGCGAAATGACCAACTGCTGCTCGCAATCCATGTGGTGTACTCTCACTCAATCCCTTGATGCTGTCAAGAGTGTTGCGCCGGAAATGCACAGCAGGAAATTCGTCGTTTTGGGCAAAAGCCCTTAATCATAAGCATTATTTTCTTATTAAGGGCTTTTGCTCGAAACATCGATTTTCCTGCTTCTCGAATGCTGTCTGACTTGTTGTGCCTTTCGGGTGCCACACACTTGATTCTAATCTCCATCATCTGCAGCATTCACTTTCTCCTCTCGATGCTGTTACTGAAGGAAAGGAAGTTCCCATTCAGCCAGTCAGCATCGATGCAATAAGACAGGAGGATAACATTCTGTTCCCCTATTTTTTTTACAAAGGGTTAGGGTGAAGTCATTCAGCCTTATGAGTACATTACACAGAACAGGAGGAGGTCATTGAACATTTCTAGCCTGCTGCACAGGAACAGGGGAGCACTGGATACTGTCAGACAATCGACATTAGGGTTAGATGTTTCTTTTTAGGTTGGAAAGATTTACATTGGTGGAGTGGCACAGAGTTAATTATTTAGGGCGGCACGGTGGCACAGTGGTTAGCACTGCTGCCTCACAGCGCCAGAGACCCGGGTTCAATGTCCGCCTCAGGCGACTGACTGTGTGGGGTTTGCATGTTCTCCCCGTGTCCGCGTGGGCTTCCTGCGGGTGCTCCGGTTTCCTCCCACAGTCCAAAGATGTGTAGGTCAGGTGAATTGGCCATGCTAAATTGCCCGTTGTGTTAGGTAAGGGGTAAATGTAGGGGTATGGGTGGGGTGCGCTTTGGCGGATCGGTGTGGACTTGTTGGGCCGAAGGGCCTGTTTCCACACTGTAAGATTAGCAACTATTTAGAATCTGTCAATGTTTTAGATGCGTGTACTGATTGGATTGAGCTCAATTAGCTCAGCAAACAAAATAGTAATTTAATCAGATGTCAATTGGTGGTAGAGAGTCTGTAAGGGGCTAGAGACAGTTGGGTTATGTACAAACCTTCAGCAGAAACAGTGTAGACTGGAATAACGAAATTCGTGCTGTGACAGAGTGTAAGACAACAGTAAACCACTTAAATGGAGAGAGATCACAAACTTTAGTGGGAGAAAGCATTTGTGCGGCCTGGTACATAAATCACACAAGGTTAGTATGCAGATGCACCAAGTGATTAGGACCGTATATGGAATGATTGTACTTCATACAAATGCTATCAGAATGATTTACTGCATCTGTACAGAGCATTTCTGAGGCCGCATCTGATGTATTGTATGTAATTATGATTCCCTAAACTGAAAATAAATATGTACCCAATTGTTTTCGAAGCTTTGCAAATATATTTCACTTTACTTGCTCATGGAAGAAGACCATGTTCTGTCATAAACCACGGAAACATACCCTTCCGTCGAACTTGCCCATGCTGACCAGATGTCCTGAATTAATCAAGTCTCATTTGGCAGCATTTGGCCCATTTCCGTCTAAACCTTTCCTATTAATGTATTTATCCAAATGGCTGTTAGATGCTGTTATGGTCGCAGTTTCCAACAGAACTTATGGCAATTAATTTCATGCACTCCATGAAACGGTTACCACTTTTGTCCTTTTCAATATTTCACCTCTCAACTTAAACCTATGTGCTCCAGTTTTGGAGTCCGCCTAAGTAGGAAAATGACGTTGGTGATTTACCATTTCTATGCCCGTCTTGGTTTAATACACATTTAGAAGGCCAAAACACTTCAGAATCGAGAATGAGAGGTGCGTAGCTGATGGACATTTCCCCTGGTATGGTACACTAGAGCTAAGGATTCAAATTTAAGAAAATAATGTATACATTTTAACACAGTTACTATGACAACATGAATTTATTGGACAAAAAACATGAGAACACATTTGAACATATCTTCAAATTTGTTTAGCCACCAAGAGAGTATAATTATAAATTAAAAGTTGCTTCAACATGGAGCAGGGAACAAGGATGGAGTCATACATTCCAGATAATTTTCAATGAGGCCTCACGTAGTCCAGTTTGGTGGTCAGATAACATTATTGTCAATTTCAGTCAGAGACTGTCAAAACGTAATCTATTGGAGAAGCCACGGCTTATTGCTCACTCTCTTTCCTTGTTCCTTCTCACAGTAAAATGTGAGAGGTGAAAATATGCCATTCATCTTTAACAAAAGTGAAAGATTCCTGTTGGTGATTCATTGGAACCTTTCCACTGCCTGAAGCAAAATACAACTTTTCCAGGAAGTAATCCCATTGCCCACAGCTTGGTTGAGCAGAATAAACAGACAGGGAGAATAGCATTTGGGGCAATCTAATTTCGCCTCTTTTCTGGAATTTAACTGTTGCATGGACAAACACTTTCGAGTTAATATTCTGCAGGTTTTTCTTTTCTGTTTGTCTTCAGGTATGTGTATGTATGTGTTTGTGTACACCTGTGTGCGTGACTCTGTGTATGTCACGGTGTGTGCCGGTGTATGTGTATGTCTGTGTGTGCGAACGAAGTGCATCTCTGCATGCATTGAAATAGAAGAATTGATGCACATATTTGCCCAAATTGATTCTCATGTATCATTGATTCATAGCTTGAGTTACGTTGTTTTCGTTTAAGATGAGTTATTTTTGCAAATTTAAGATATATATCTGAATTGTCCCGAACAAAGGATCTGACATACTCTGAGACCTATATCATTGGCCATATCACTAACCTGGTAACATTTAAAATTAGTCATGACCAATGAAGTAGCAGGACCAGTAAATGAAAGAGAGACTATTTTATTAACTGGGCCTGACCACCCAAAGCATTCTTAAGCTGACAGCCCAGACTGTGTATTTGCAATGCGTATTAGTAATGCACAGTGAAAACAACTGGGGTAAACTAGTTAGGTTGACTATCAGGTTGGAAAACAGACAAAAAAAATGTTATTTACAGAATTGCGGAATGAAACACAAAGAACAGAATATAGGATACACACAGCACTCAGAATATCTCGAAACTAGACATAATTATGCTGTCCCGAACATACACAACCCCTTAAACACTGAGCAAAAATGATTCAAAGGTTTATATTTCGAAGTTAGAAGGACAGAAGGAGAGAGAGTCTCGCAGCTAGTTTGCACACAGCCCGCTGTACCACTGACTCAACTAAGAGTTCAGCTTTTTGGACTGACCACTCCACTTTCATTATCCAGGTCACTTCTAAAACATAAGCTTTGGCCTAAAGTCTCGTGTTTACGTATAAAGAAAATGGCCCCTTGATGCACTTTTCTCTCTGTACACAGCCGATTCTGAGTTGGGAGTGTTTAACAGCTTCTCTGAACAAAAAGAAAACAGGATACAGTATCCTTGAGGAAATGGACAGCTTTCAGAAAAAAAGACCAGCTTACTGATACCTCTCCCCTTAAAAAATGAACCATCAATGTCCAAAGATGGCTGATTTTAAAACGCCTCAAAAACAATGGTTTATCAATCTAAAACACGAATGTACAGTACATTATTGACTCACATGGAAACGCGCAAACACATTCAATTTCAGGCCGTGGCACACTCGCCACTGAACGCCTCTGTATCTCATTGGTGTCTTGGCGATGCATCAGCAATCACGTGTTCGCAACTTACCTCATACACAATTGTCACATTGAATAGCTGCAACAACAATCTCCATCTAAACAGTCTGGCGTTTTTGTTTTTAAATTTCTCCACAAGTGTCAGTGGTTATGACCAGTGTATACAATTGTCTGGGATACTTTGCTAATAATTTAAACACTGAAATGATTCAATATGAAGTCCAAGCTCACAATCACTTTCGCCACTGTAGAATATTTCTGTTGATGAACATGCAACTGCCTTGAAAAATACCTGATGTTTCTTTCTACGCTAGCCATCCTCTTGCAGGATCACTGCACCAACACAGACATCATTGGTATTGATATACAATTTGAAAGAATTTGAGTATTTGCTGTGACTAATACCGGGGCAGTAGTTAACACAGTTCTGGGCTGACAAATGCCTTTTAACAGCTCCCTGTTCAATGAAACTCCTTGCCTTTCTTTCATAAGAGTTGGTTTAGTCGTTCAGCTACACTGCTAAACTCCTGCGTCAACCTTTAGTAAATTGCACTCAATCCCAGGAACCTTAGTACCGTTCACTTCGTCGACGGTGTGGGAAATTCCCTAGCTACTTTCTCTTTCGCATTTCTTGGGGCCATTTTTTTCTGTTTCGGATAACATGGCCCGGGAAGCTGACTCTTAGCTAGATTTAGCACCAACCTGCTCTCCAAAATTGATCAAACAAGACTGATGAATGTTGTGAATGTTCCTTCCATGAATGATTAAAAATTACCAGGTCAACAATAAGGACCACACAGTTGGCAGTCACCTTATTAGTCAGTCTCTGCAATATGGTTGGTGCGTTTGTCATACCAAATCGCCTGGCTTTGAACAGTACAGTTCAATAGGTGTAATGAAATCCGAAACTGTTTTGCTTTCTCCATCAGAGATAATTGCTAATAGCCTCTAACCAAGTCCAACTCAGAAATGCATTATTGGCCCAATTTCTCGACACAGGTGACCAGCCACAGAAGTCGAAATACATCAGTGTAATCGCTTATATTTACATCATACACAACTAGATATCTAACCCCCAGTTTATTTCTGCATGTCTCCACATGTGACGGTCATAAAGTTTTCAGGTCGTTTCGATTTTCTTGCTGAACGTAACTTAATAATTTATCTCAAATTTGACAACTTCTCCGTTGTCCAAATTGATTTGACTAATGTCCAATACAGAATACTCTGAACATGGTTCTTTCCTTCCCTGTCAAAATGCTTTTGAGCATGTAGTCATGACACACTTTGTGACAGTTCTCTCTGTCTAGAATCCCTATCAAGTAATTCACCTCACTCAATTTCCTCTCTATTTGAGAAGCGTCACGAAAACTTGCTTTTCAATGTTCACCTGTTACAAACTAACATCCGATTAGCTGACATGTATAGCATGTCAGGCAAAATCCAACTAAATTCTTGCTTAGTCCAGGACAGTAAAAATGTCCTTGTATTATGGTCTGTGTTTTCCTCACTTGTCAATTACCTCCAAGTAGTAGCACATGTGTTTCTCCTAGCACATCCGTTCTATGCCTACTGGCAAACCAATTTGATGTTCCTGTGCCCATTCTCTTCTGTTCCAATATGTGACGGTTTCCATTTCCTCATTAAGACACGACTTGTTACGTAATAACAGAACCAGGGAAGCAAATATACTCCTTGTTCAAATGCTTTTGTTATAAGCGCTTTAAGATCTCATCTTCCTGCTGCAACTCAATAGACTCAGCAGAGGTAAAGGAACTTGCATTTTTACTTATTTTCTCCTGTTCTGTCGCACTTGCCTAATCAAACAAAGTCTCTGAGAAAGCTGATTCAGCTTACTTATCTGTGCCTTTTGATTTCTCCTACTTCAGCTTGTGATTCTGCGATCCGGTTACTACACAATGAGGGAATACTCCTGAATAAATGTTCTGAATTTCTTCAGTTGCTTGCACCTCCGCTGCCATTTCAACTCCAGCAGGCAGCACAACTACCGGTGAATCTAATATATCATTCGCGAGGCGAAACTGTATTCCTCAAGCTGAGAGTTTGTCAAGGACCCCTACCATAAATTCTACATTCTTCTCTTGACATTGTAGCCTCACTTTGCGTAACTGAGCACTTGTACTCTCACCATGAATTCCTGTTACCAATAGCTTTTCCATCAATACTTTTTCAGGAATACAAATCCTGTCATCCTCCAGCGTTGCAGACTGAGATGATCTTCTATCGCCTCATATCATAACTTCTTTGCCTGCTACTCCTGACCTATGTGAATGAGCTTTACGTCTGTTTGTTTTTTTTTAAAACAGATCTGGGACTTTCTCCCTAATCTACCCATGATTCCGCTTTCTATCTTCCATTGGAATTTCTGTCATCATGCCAACAAAACATGCAGTGTTATCTTCTTTTCCTACATCGACCGTTCGATATTATCAGTCCCTTGCATACCTCTTCAGACAGAATCCCGGTATTCTCGAATCCGCAAATGCAGTTCTGCCTCATGTAATTGTGTCTACATTCGGGGATATGAATAAAAAAAACAAGTCGAAAGTGACTGAAGAGAACAGGCTAATTGTGTATCGAGATAAATATTTAACGCATTGCTTATGTATGCATATTTTTAACTACAAAAACAATAAAAAGAATGAAGGAAACAACGCAGAGCCGAATGTACGACACACTAAATGCCGCATTCACACCGCAGGTTTCAACTCATAACTTGTCCATTCAAGGAATCCACCGCCTCATACTTGTCACTCAATAAGACAATACCCCAGCTGATGACTGCGGTGATATGTAAACTTGCTTGCACATTGAGGATTACTCTGTCTTCGACATTGTTCCAGTGTTGTAGTCAGCATATTTGAGCCAGGGGCAAGTCCACACTCGCTGTAAACGGTCAGAAGCTATTACTAATTTTACAATGCATTTGCATAGATACTTCAGAGTATAATTGAGCTCATTTCCGAATTGTTGCTGTGTTACAGTGCAATGGAAAATGTTGGCACATATGCTGATGAGCTGTATCATGGCAGATACACGTTCTGTTATCATTCGGTGATCTGAATCAGAGGGATACAACTCAATGCTTTCAATTCGCACATACATATCATAAACAAGCCGAGTAGCCAATGAAAGCATGAAAGATTCAGATATACTAAAGAGTAAAATAAGGTATCTCCTTCCCTTTACCATTTCTCGGTCTTTGTCATTTTCTCCAGTGGTGCAGTCCTGGTGCCCATGTCATTCTGTAGCAGTCACTAAGTTGCGAATGTAGTGAGCAGCAGAACAAGAGCGGACGGGAGCAATGAAACATGATAAATGCGGGCTATGATGTGTAACCAACAAGTTTGTGTTTCAACCTGCATTTCCAGGGAATAATACCAATCATAAATCGAGCTTCTTGTGTAAAGCTTCGGGGAAGAGGTTCCAAACAACCCAGTACGCTCACTGTTGTTAGAACCAAAATCATTGCTTACTTTTTTTCAGTGCAGAGCTTTGTTTTAAGCTTTTCACAGCAAATGGCCAGAAAAATTAAATCAGAGGGGCAAACCACAGTGAGCCAGTGAAACAACGGTGGCTGCAAACAAAGTGGCCATGAGAGAACAAACAGGTGTGATGAGCAGGGATGAATCTCGGAAATAAATTGCAGCTATCCACCACAATATAACTCCCGTGAGAACGACCAGGCGATTGTAAAGGATGATTTTGAAGAAAGAACAGTTGCTGCGGGGAAAGGAAGACAACTGAAATGTAGTGAACTGAAGGAGACTGAAAAATAATCTCAGAGCTTTCTTATCAGATACAAAGACAACAACGCAATTAACATGTCTAGACGAAATTCTGCACCTTCAATGAGGAAAGTAAAACTTTTTTCTGTATTTCGGTTCAATTTCCTTTGATGGAAATGGGAAAGCACTTCTCACTGATTTACTTAATACCGGAAATGAGGAAGAATAGCACGAGATGTATTTGAATAGCCGAAGTCAGGTGCAGAGAAGTCAGGAAGAGATTAAATGTTTTATAAATCAATAGTATCAACAGTATCAAAGCACACTTTAAGCGGGACAGGAAAAGGATTAAACTGAGGTTAATCGAACGAGAGAAAATATACTTGGATCGTAAGCAGAGTCAAAGTCGCAAATAACATTTCTAGAATGACTTTAAAATCGTTCTTCGCCATTCCTATTAAGGACGATGATATTTTTCTTTCTATTTCTGTCCAATTTGCTTTGATAAAAAAAACTATCATTTATTTACTCAGTGCCGTAATTTAATTTTTAAAAATGCACGGGATCCACTTGAATTGCTGAAGTAAAATGCAGTGAAGTATGCAACTGGCAAAATGTTTTGTCAATCAGATTATCGAATGGTACAAGTTCGGATTGGTGAGATTTTTAACTTTGAAACAAACATTGGGTTTCTCGAGAGAGCAACGGTAATGAAACGCAAGTGAAGACAGCTTGACTGAGTTAGGTAGTTTGAAATACTTGAAGCAAAAATGGAAATATTCTATTAATAGTACATGCATTGAATAGTATAATATGTAGTATTTTATCACTCGCCCACAACTGCATCAGGTCAGTTAACAATGAGGCACATTGCAGGAGTCAGACTTGGTCCATCCTGAACATCACCCTCGCCTGCCTGAACATATCCGTTTCTATCTCGGGTGCAATCGCCAGGCGGATGAGTATAAGAAAACCCACAGACTCTCATCGCTACATAACTGACAAATTTTCCCTGCCAATAACCGTCAAGCAGTCCACACCATTCACGCAATTCTTCAGCCTATACCGCATCTGCGTGGATGAGGATACATTCCACTATCAAGCATCATAGATGTCCACCCATTTTGGTAAACATGTTGTTTTGCCCTGTCATCCAGAGAGCACTCGAGCGCACCTCCTGCGTTCCCCATTGCACTGCTCTCAAAACCCGTTTGCACACAGTAAAGATAATTTCAACCTTGTGCTCACCGGACAGCTGACCAGTCTCTATATTCAACCGATCATCCTTAAACCCTTCTGACAACTCTAATTAGACCACAACACCAAGAACACCTTGCTCTCGTCACCTTTCCTGAGTACGTCAAGTATCGTTCTATTCCTCAAATGTTTGGGGAAATTGCCCTATAAATACTCCTGAACCCAAAGGTACCTTCCCATACGACTGAAAGGCATGCAAAACGTAATGCTGCACCACCACTCAGTCACCTCCATCCCTGGCCACAAACAACCTTTCCAGGTGAAACTGATGTTCACCTGCCCCTTCTGCAAACTAGTTTACTGTATCCAGTGGTCCCGATGACGTCTACTCGTCATCGATGAGAGCAAGTGTCAATCGAGTCCACGTTTCACTCAGCATCTCAGCCTGGCCTGCTGGAGCCGACCTGACCTCCTAGTCGTTGTCTGTTGTAACTCCCCTTCCTACTCATTTTCCAACATGACCATCCTTAGCCTCTTTCTTTGCCACAGCGAATCTGACTGCAGGTTGTGGGAAATGGCACCTCGCCCTCTGCTTGTAGACAATGTAGCCCGGACACGCAGCATTGAGTTCTTGAACTTCAAATAGCTTCCTTTCCTATCCCCCAGCACCATTCTCAGCCCCTCCCCTGTCCCTACCTTCCATTCCTCTAATCAAGCATTTCCTCCAGAAATAAACAAATGTGTTGTTCCAATCAACCAACCAGGCCGTGCCCTCTATTTTATTTCACCTGTCCTGAACACAACACACTGCCATCCTCAACCACTACCCCGCTTAATCTGCGGATCCATTTACACCCAGCCCAACGACTGAAGGAAGGTGACACCCGAAACGTTGATATCTTCACCTTCTGATGCTACCTGACTTCCTTTGTTTTCCAAGCCTCCTGCTTGTCTGCCTTGGATTTCAGCATCTGCAGTTTGTTTGTCTCTTCTGATGTCGCACTTAGGCCGACAGATTTCCTCCACGAAATGAAACAGGGGAGAAAATTTGCCAATTTTCGAGTTTATTTAATCATTAAATTCAAATGTATCTATTACGAATGGATTAGAATCGGTGTCCCTACAGAGACGCTGAGATTACGATATCTGTGGTGCTCCCACAATTCCGCCACATTTGCTTATATTTCAAAGAAATCAAAGCTCAGTGGCCTGATGGCTAAGCTGGGAGCACTGCTACCTCACAATACCAGAACACCACGTTCAGTTGCAGCCTCGGGCGACAGCCTGTCTGGAGTTTGCACGTTCTTCCTACGTGTGAGTGTTTTTCCTCCCACATTCCGAAGACGTGCATGTCAGGTGAATTGGCCAAGCGCAATTGTCCATAGTGTTCAGGGATGTGTAATTCAGGTGCATTCCTGAGGTGAAATGCAGATTAATCGGGCCGGTGGTTAGATCTGAATGGGATACTCTTCGAAGGATCAATGTGGACTTGTTTCCACACTGTAGGGATCCATTTAAAAAAATAAGAAAAAGAAGAATTCTCCCTGTGTATGCGGGTTTCCTCTGGGAGTTCTGTTTTCTCCTTAATCCAACGATATGCTGGAAAGGTGAATTGGAAATGATAAATTGCTCATAGTTTAAGGGTATGTAGGTTAGTTCAAAAGACAGGAGTAAAGCTAGAGTAACAGACTAGGGAACTGGTTACTCTTCGGAGGGTCGGTGTGGAAGTTTTGGCTAAATGGCCTGTTTCCACACTGTCGGCAATCTGTGGAGCATTAAAGTGCAGCAATGCTTCTTTAACTAAACTAACAGTAAATGATTCAAGAGCCGTAAAAATCATTAATCCTTATGGCCTTTGATGTGAGTGACACGTAAGCGAAGGGTGCAAACCACGTTTATTAATTCGACACGGCGGACGTTTATAGAATTAAAGTGCTTTCCAGCCCATCAGACTTGGGCTATTTCCGGTTTCTTTGGGAAAGGCCTTTTTATGTTCAGTTTCAAATCCTGTGTTATGAAAAATTGATTCGACATTGGACACAAATGCGGTTTAGATTTTGGAATGGTAGCAGGTTTATGGAAGACACTGTCATACTGAAAGGAACATAGTTGTAGAAAATAAGGCCAAGTTGCAATATCACTCAATAAGACAGGATTCTGTCAAGAAAAAAACAAAAAAAACCAGCTTCTCCCATGAATTACTGTGCATGGTCTGTTAGTTTCACAGCTTCTTCCATCAATCTCAATACCTTTTCATCTCTTTCTATCCCTGTAATTTACTCTCCATCCCTCGCTGTCACTCTCTGTCAAACACTCCCAATTGCCATTTTGCGCCTGCATCTCAACTCTGCAAAACAGCCTCCTCTCAAACCAGCAGTTGCTTCCTCCTATGTCTTTATTCACTCTGTCTGTGTGATCTCTTCATCCTTTGATCTCTCCTAATCTGTTAAAGATCATGCTCGCTCCACCCAGATCCATACCTGTACTGACGTCTTCCTGATCAATTTCAGTGCCTGCATGTGCTCGACGTTATTTTCTTTCTAACTTACATTAATCTCTCATCGTTTTTTCATCTTACTGGAAATCTTACGTCAATCTGTTTTAGGCTTAGTTATGCACAATATTATACAACATCAGACAGATAGCCAATATTGTTAAACCCTAATACACATAAGCCTCTGATTAGGGTGAGACCATTTCCAGCTTCCTCTGCGTAACTTTGGGACGGGAAAACACAGATTTCTTCCTGGAAGTATATATATTAAACGATTTTTCTTGTCACAGTGTCTCAGTGGTTAACACAGCAGCTTCACTGTGCCAGGCACGTCTGTTTAATTTCATCCTCAGGCGACCACGCGAACATAGAACATAGAAGAATACAGCGCAGTACAGGCCCTTTGGCCCTCGATGTTGCGCCGATCCAAGCCCACCTAACCTATACTAACCCACTATCCTCCATATACCTATCCAATGCCCGCTTAAATGCCCATAAAGAGGGAGAGTCCACCACTGCTACTGGCAGGGCATTCCATGAACTTACGACTCGCTGAGTGAAGAACCTACCCCTAACTTCAGTCCTATATCTACCCCCCCTTAATTTAAAGCTATGCCCCCTTGTAATACCCGACTCCATACGCGGGAAAAGGTGCATTCTCCCTGTGTCTGCATGGATTTCCTTTGTGAGCTCCGATTTCCTCTCACAGTGCAAGGATGTGCACAGAACGTGGGTTACACTTGGTCAATCGCCCATAATATCCAGGGATGTGCAGTGTCAGCCATGTGCAATCTGTGTTACAGATTTTGGGTAGCGAGGTTGGATATTTTTGAAGGATTGGTGTGGATTCTGTAGACCGAATGGCCTGCTTCCACACGAAACGTATTTGATCATTCTTATTCTGATCGCCAGGCTCACAAGGAAAAAGTAGAAAGAATTGATGACTCCCCGCTCCCTGACACTTGACCAGAAGCCATTTCTAAACACAAACACTCAAGGAAAATCACATTTCGTTAACCCTTTGAAGATACAACCAAAAATACATAAGTTGATCATTTTTCCCTTAGAGCCTCCTTTGCTATTCGATAATTTCATAACTCACACACGTTTATCCTCATCGCGACCTTCCTGAATATTTTTGAATATCTCTGCTTTTCTTTCACTTAATTGGTTATCAACAAACTCGCTCTGCCTTCATGATTTCTTCTCATAAAAAAGAATCATTTATTATTTGATGCCCAGAATTGTGAAGACTCACAACCACCCCCGAGAGAACAAGAACTAGCACATTTTTGAAAGCAGTATGCCCCTTTTGTTAAACTAGGACTGAATGCTAGAAACTAACAAAGCAAACTCGTTGCTGATACAACACAATCTAAAGCAATGTAACATTGTGGACAGAGTAACTCACTTTGCTCAATTGTTATGGACAACAAGGAGTTGTGAAATAAATCAATTAGACCTGCGGAGAAGAACATACAAAGCTCACAGCGATGTTCAAGATCAGCAATTAAAAAGGAGCATACCGTGGACCAGAACAGCTGCTAGATTGGAATAGTGAGTGCGTTCTAACTCACCAATTATTGCATGTTCTATTTCTTGAATAAGCAGCTGTTTTAATTAGACTAGAAGTGATAGTTTAGCAAGATCATCTAAACTGATCAATTCAAGTGGGACCTGGAATGCTATTGAAATACATCCTCACTAACATGGCTGTGCATCTCATCAGTGATATTCGCTGCACATACTTGACCAAAAACATTACATCAGCTGCAATGATACTGTTTTAAAAAACATGTTATAACTGATCAAGAAATAAAAACACAAATTGATAACAAAACTTCCCGACCAAAACACTCATAGCGGAGTTCGTTAAGGAGTGATCCCTCAACAATGATGAGTAACTTCATGGTACCAACTTATCTCAATGACGTTTCTGATGAAGAGTCACTGGACTCGATACGTTGCCTCTGCTTTGTCTACACAGATGGTGCCAGAGTTGCCGAGTTTCTCTAACAGATTTTGTTTAATTTTTTATATTTTACAGACAGTACACATCTTTTGTACTTCTTTTAACAATGTTACTGTTGTAGTTGCCAGATGTAGAAAAGTCACTCACAGAGTGAGACCGATTCCATTGTCTTCTTGTATTTTCTCATTCTGATTTTCAACCTTTCCTCTGATGCATATTTGATTAAATTGAAACTTCAGAATCTAGTCTAGTGATAGCTGTGGGAAGTATAACGAACTGGACAAGCCCCGATCAAAACTTATCAAGAAGATACCCTCGATCTTGACCTGTATTGATTTAAAGGCATGCAAAAAGTGTCGTGTTTCAGATGTGTATGTTTTCTTCAAGCTACTTGGCTTTAAGCAAAATACACATTATTCTTTTAAAAAAGTTAACATATAACAAAGAATGTAAAATTGGCATCACTTCCAATCCATTAAAAGGTTGACCAAACGTATATTTTCTTCAACTACAAATCCTCAACTGTTAAAATGCAGCAGCATCACCAAAAACCATGAATTCTGATGAAGTGTAACTGGACACGCAACTTTAACTCTGGTTACTCTCCAGAGATGCTGCCAAACCTGCTGTGTTTTCCAGCATTTGTTGTTTTTGTTCCCATAAGCACAGATTCTTCTTTTTAACCGGTTATCTTCAGTCATGGAGAAAGGATAAGATGCAAAAAAAGAAAAACTCTACAACAGCAGAGAGAGTACGCCGGTTTTTTTTTCAGCAAAACGGACAGATCTGTGGCTATCTGCTTCAATCTTTCACCAATATCTCCGTCGTCGTCCCCCCGTCCCCCCCACCCGCCCCAACTTGAACTGCTGGGACAACTAAATACCTGTGTCCCCGTGAGCCTGAGTCCACCCACATGTGCTGCTTTTGTTTAATTCAACAAAACACAACAATTCCAGGAGCTCAATGCTGTTTAGCCACTGTTTCTGAAGCAGACAATGCAACAACATTTTGACAAAATAATTTTCGCAAGAGAACCAGTACATACTGATTAGATGAGATCCCCGACCGCATGGAAACAGGACCTTCGGTCCAACTTGTCCACACCAATCTTCCAAATAATAACCCACACAGAACCGTTCCTGTACCATACAATTACACCTGACTAACGCACCTAACACGGTGATCAATTTAGCAAGGCCAAGTCAGCTGACCACCACACCTTTGGATTGTCGGAGGAACTGAAATACTCACCGAAACCCCAGCAGAGACGGAGAGAATGTGCTATCTCCACAAAGATAGTTGCCCGAGGATGGAATCCAACTATCAGCAAAGCATAATCAACAAAACTTACTAGTTGGAATGTTTCCTCAATAATGCTCAAGAAGTCTGATGGCATCCCTGGCAAAGTAGCTGTCGTCTTTGGAAACACTTAAAATTCCTCTTCCTTGAACGCCAGCGCACAAGTCGCAGCCGTGTATAAGTTAGAGAATAATCAATATTGTTCACACAGCGTCTTCCAAACTCATACTCTTTATTGTCTATAACAGCAACGACAGTAGACATTTCAGAACATTATCATCATGATCCGCACTAAGCCTTACATCAATCACATTTGCCGAAACAAATCTGATCCATAACCATCACTGAATGGGGCGATGCTATGGCTTTGACAGGTGCATTTTATGCTGTCTTTTTTCTGAAAGAAGTGGAAGTTGAGACAGAGTTGGCGAGATCACGACTAGAAACCTACAAAATCAAAACGTTTATGAAGCCTTGTATTTATTTTGATGCGATAGAAGAAGCCAGATTTATGACGTAACCCACAAAATCACAGTTTTAGTTCCAAATGTCTGTAGCTGTTGTGGTTGTGCAAGCGACAAATCTCTCTCTATTTCTCCCTTTCACTGTCTCGCTCCCTCTGTCTGTCTCTCCCCCCACCCATATCTCTCTCTGTCTTACTGTTTGTTCCACTTAAATGTTGAGTTCCTCTTCCTGCTGCTACAATTGCAAGTGAGGCAATCAATGCAACTGAATTAAGTTTTTTTCCACGTGTGAGGCTTATGACGTATTTCTATGTTTGAATAGCTATTGGTAATTGTTTTGTAGGGATTAAAACAAGGTCAGCCATGTTAACTTCGTAGAGGATGATTTAATATGATTCATACAGAGATTATTGGCTGGCAGGTCCAATTAAAGTGTCGAGATTCTTTCCTCTCTGAGAGCTGGCTCTGAGGAAGACGAACTTATGTCAAGTGTTGCGCACTTATCATGAGGATTGTCTGAGTAATAGGATGCTGGCCTCTATGGAGTAATTTCAGTGGGCGGAAAAGAGAAAAAGAAGTGTGATTGAACCATTGACAAGCAACTGTACACCTTGAGTTGGATTAAACATTTCAGGCATCCTGCCAATATTTGGAAAACTGAATACATTAGGTCCAGAAGTTTAAAAATTGTCCAAGCATGTCTAAAAATAGGTTCGTGTTTCTGCCACAGTTTTGCTAGTTTGAAAGTCATCCTGAGTTTGGAAGACGCTCTGTCATTTTAAATCTTACCTTTCTATATCTGCTCTCAATGGCTCTCAGATATACATTGTCAAACAGTAACATATTTTAAGATGAATACAAGTTTGTCCATTCCACATGGGAAGCACAATGGCTGCTTTTCCAACAGAATGAGTGGCTGTGGGGGTGGGGGAGATCTGAACGCATTTGATGTGATCGTTGTGAATGTAAATTCACGCAGTAACATCTCCCATGAAAATTTTCGCCTTGTCTTCTCGATCTCATTACTGGTTAGAAACTTAATACACTTGCTGAATAAACTTTTGCAAACAGACGACATTACACATGGGTAGGGGTCATAGAAACATCTGTTAGCAATTCTGTTCGACACTTTGCTCAATTTTCTATTCCTCATGCGACTGACTTAACGCTGAGTGAGAGGTTTCTTCCTGCAGTGCCTTCCTAGGCCATTCATGGTGAGTGCTGTTGCATTGCTCATGTACACAGGTGGACCCAAACCACCGCAGCTAACGCCAGCTGCACTGCTCCAGCAAACAGCTCACTCAGAAACAGATTTGCACGCAACGATTCTCGTCGTTTCAGCTCCAGCTCGACTTAGAACAAAGGTAATGGCCTCGATTCCTCCAGATATTCGGACAGACTCTTACCAAACAGCAGTGAACTGCTAAACCCACATTATAAATAGGCACTGTTAATCACAGTCCTCATTAAACCAGAGGATTATAAGTTGGAACTCTTCAGAGCTGCTTCCAGCATTTTATAAAGCGAAATGTCCAGTTTCCTATGTAATCCTGTCTTTTTGCTTTTCCGCGGCCCATTCTTTCCAGGTTTGCTTAAACGGTGCACACTGCCATTCTAGCTAAACAGTCCTTGTATATGCCTGGGTGAATAAACAACACACCGCCCCATGACCCCAATGATCTCAGTCCCTGCCCAGTTGTGATGCCTCCAGTGTGGATTGATTCCTCCACTGCAAGAAATGGTGTCCATGATAAGAACCTCCTCCACTCCACTCCGTCTCCCTCTTGCACCATCTCCTTGGCCATACCTTTGCCCGATATACCTTTCTGTTTCTACACTAATGGGCAGGTGGCACTGCACATCATTCTAAGATCACCCCATTTGAGATCACACTGTTGAGTTTGCTTCACAACACGCTGCTATCTGCCCCCACGTCCTCACCCCTATTTTGCACACCGTGTTAGTGCCAATGTGCCCGACGACTATTGAATATTCGCCCTCCGCTCACCCCTCAATCTGTCAGAATAACATGCAACCACTCTGAGAGATCCTTTCATCAAACGACGAGAAAACCGCACATCCTTTTGCACTGTGGTAGGAAAGTTATGAAACTCATTCTCCTCCCCTTATAATTGGTTCACGACTGACTTTCCCACACAGTTTTTCCATTTCCCCGTGGAGAGGAGCCAAGAGGTTTCAAGCAAATGTCTGTTGCTACCGCCTTCATCCCGAAACCCCACTCGTCACCCATAAAAATATAATTGGTTTCTCTGTTTCTCTGGTGAATGTCCATTGTGGGATAGTGTTCCTGCCGAATCCCCTCACTCTGTCAAGAGGACAACTATCTTCCTTGCTACCCTTGAATTCCTATCCTTCTGTGTGTCCCCATAGCCTCATCCCCAAAACCCAAGCCGGAGCAAGCAGGAGCTGAGGAGAGTCCGAGTGATGCTTGTGAAAGAGGCCACGTATACGAGAGGAATAAATTAGCAGCACATAGCTGAGGGACCTGCAGTGGTGAAACCCTCACTTAAACATGACTGGAAGAAATAACAACAAACTAACACACAGAGTTAAAATATTCATTATTTAACATACGACAGTTTGGACAATGACAAAGATCGCGAGCAGAGCTATGGATGATCATGGATTAACATCTAATGTACCTGAAAATATAACACAGTAATGGGATCAGAGAAACACTTCGGTTTTCGTGCCTTCCACTTTTCTGTAAAATGAGATGATAAAATAAATGTGTTGAGAGACATTCAGAAGAAACATATACATCTCTTCGCTTGAGTTTCAACCATCCAAATGTTAAAAAACCTTCCAAAATCCAGCACTGACAGTTCAGGATGGGAATTTACAAAATGGTTTGAGGAGTCAAGTATTTTAATGATAAGGTTATGTTGGCGAGAGGGTTTTTAGAGATTTGATAGATGCATGCAATTTAACATGTCTTTTCACCAGCCAATTTTGTTTTCCAAAGATCATTTGGAAGCAGAAGCTTGAAATGCAGGAAAGAGAAAATTAGGAATGAATATAATCCACATTCTGTAACAATTGGATTCAATGGCTGGGTAACTACCCGGCATTCCACGCCTTGAGACTGTACTCATCACAGGAGAGGAAGGGGCAGTCGCATGCTGGCTTCACCTCCGTGGTAAATGGGAGAGATGCACTTTTCCAGACGTTAAGGCTGTAGAGCCTGGAGGGAGGGATTCAGGCCGAGAGCGTTTAAAAACGCTTCCAGCGAAAATCGAGCAGCTTGAAAAATAAATAGGGGTAAATATTTTGCAGTTCCAAGGTAAACAGCTACCATTCTGGCTCAGGTTCTGGACGCATGGGTGGTCGGAACGGTGACGTCCTAGTACGGGTTTGTAACTGACTGTCCCTTCAGAGGTGGGAATGTTGGTTGAGGGCTTGACAACATTCAGCATCATTTTCAACTGCTCAGATACTGAAGTCGCGCATATGCATATGTTCAGGTTGTACGTTTGTTAGCTGAGCTGGTAGATGTGTTCTAATTGAGAACAACTTTTCAGCCGGAATCTCAACATGCGCTAAAAAAAACTTCCCAAAAATCGTTTATTAATTCGTAACAACACCTAGATATCATACAAACTCTGCACAAGTGGCAAGTAACAGTCATATCACATATATGCCTGGCGATGCCCATCTTCATCAAGATACAATCTGAGTTTCCCGTTTTGACATTCAACACCAAATTTATTCTTGAATCCTCCATGAACAACATTCTGGGGTGTACTATTGAATAGAAACCTTCCAGATAGATTCCATATATCCTGTCATGGTCCTATCTGCAGCTCAACAACTCTCAGACATGTGGATCCGACTCCCACCCCACTGCCAAACTAGTTGAAACCCATCCGAATCGCACGAGCAAATCTCCCACCCATGACATTTTTACCCCTACAGTTCAGATGCAACCCGTCCTTCATGTACAAGTCCCACCTTCCCCAGAAGATATCCCAATGGTCCAGGTATCTGAAGCCGTCCCTCCTGCACCAGCCTCGTAGCCACGTGTTAAGTTCCATTCGCTGACTGTTCCTCATCTCACTATCTCGTGGCAGGAGTAGGAAACCTAAGAACACTACTCTCCTCCTCCTGCTCTTTGGCTTCCAACCTAACTCTCTGTAGTCACTTTTAAGATCCTCAGTCCCTTTCCTGTCGATATCATTGGTGCCAATATGTACCATGATTTCTGGATGCTCACCCTCCAACTTCAGAATCTTGCAAACTCGATTGGTGACATCCCAGACCGTGGCACCATGGAGTGAACATACCTTCCAGGATTCCCTTTCCTGACCACAATATCTCCTGTCAATCCGCCAAATTATTGAATTCCCTACCTCCAGCGCTTTTCTATTCCCCCGCTTCCCTTCTGAGCCACAGTGCCAGAGACCTGACAACTATGGCTTTCCTCTGGCTTTTCCCACCAGCAGTATACAAAACGATGTACTTATTTCTGAGGGGATTGAGCACAGGTGATCCCTGCTTTGTCCGTCGGTTCCCTTTACTCCCCCGGACAGTAACCCAGCTGTCCTTATCCTGTGTCTGGGGAGTGACCACCTCCCTGAACATCTTCTCAATTCCCCCCTCAGTCTCCCGGATGATCCGTAGTTCATCCACCTCCAGCTCCAGTTCCCTAATTCGGTTTTCAAGGAGCGAAAGTTGGCTGCATCTCCCGCAGATGTAGTCGACGGGAACATGTGGAGAGTCTCTCACCTGCCACATTCTGCAGGAGGAACATGCAACTCCCCTGACATCCATATCCCGCTAGTATGAAAATCTGCACAGATCTAAATAAAGGAAGAGAAGAGGAAAAAAAAACAGAAACCTGAAAACTTACCTCGTTTACAGAATCTTCGTAAGGTTCGAGGAGGTAGGTAGGAGGGCGGCCTGACGGTGAAAGACCTCGGGTTTAGATGTCACACACTTAAATACTCCCCAGAATTCCTTCGCTCCTCCCTCACACCTCTCGGCAAATTGAGGCCCCGATGCCTGAACTCAGGTTGTTAAAATGTTAGACTCACCTTCCCAAAGTCCTTCGCTGTCCCGACGCCTGGTCTATGGTTTTTAAACCAGTAGATTGAACTTCCCAAAAGTCCTTCGCTCCTCTGTCATACCTCTCGGCAAATGGAGGCCCCGGCGCCTGATCTAAGGTTTTAAACCGTTAAACTCACCTTCACAAAATTCCTTCACTCCTCCCTCGCACATCTCGGCAAATGGAGACCCGACGCCCGAACTAAAGTTTTTAAACCGTTAGACTCACCTTCACAGAAGTCTTTCGCTCCTCCCTCGCACCTCTCGGCAAATGGAGGTCGCAACTCCTGAACTAAGGTTTCTAAAACCTTAGTTCAGGAGTGTGGATGAGCAGAGGGATCTTGGTGTCCATGTACACAGATCTCTGAAAGTTGCCACCCAGGTAAATAGTGCGGTGAGGAAGGCATATGGCGTACTGGCTTTTATTGGTAGAGGAATTGAGTTCCGGAGTCCTGAGGTCATGATGCAGTTGTATAAGACTCTGGTACGGCCGCATCTGGAATATTGTGTGCAGTTTTGGTCGCCATACTATAGGAAGGATGTGGAGGCATTGGAACGGGTGCAGAGGAGGTTTACCAGGATGTTGCCTGGTATGGAAGGAAAATCGTATGAGGAAAGACTGAGGCACTTGGGGCTGTTTTCACTAGAGAAAAGAAGGTTTAGGGGTGACTTGATTGAGGTGTACAAGATGATTAGGGGGTTAGATAGGGTCGACAGTATGAACCTTTTCCCGCGTATTGAGTCGGGTATTACAAGGGGGCATAGCTTTAAATTAAGGGGGGGTAGATATAGGACTGATGTTAGGGGTAGGTTCTTCACTCAGCGAGTCGTTAGTTCATGGAATGCCCTGCCAGTAACAGTGGTGGACTCTCCCTCTTTATGGGCATTTAAGAGGGCATTGGATAGGTATATGGAGGATAGTGGGTTAGTGTAGTTTAGGTGGGCTTGGATCGGCGCAACATCGAGGGCCCAAGGGCCTGTACTGCGCTGTATTCTTCTATGTTCTATGTTCTATAAAAGATCAGGATCACCGGCCCAGCAGTCCTTCACTCCTGCCTCACACCTCTGGTCAAATGGAGGCCCCGACGCCTGATCTAAGGAATTTTAACCGTTAAACTCACCTTCCCAGAAGTCCTTCGCTCCTCCCTCGCACCTCTTGGCAAATACCGAGATTGAAAGAAATGAAGTTGAGTGAGTCAAATCAAGCATGATATACTGATCCACGATCCAACTGATCAATAAATTCAGCAGGCCATGAAGGCTATATATTTATCTGGTATGTCTG
The DNA here is from genome assembly GCF_037043375.1 of Chiloscyllium plagiosum. Taxonomy (NCBI): domain Eukaryota; kingdom Metazoa; phylum Chordata; class Chondrichthyes; order Orectolobiformes; family Hemiscylliidae; genus Chiloscyllium; species Chiloscyllium plagiosum. Next base: position 103,563,873 of record NW_028270167.1, on the reverse strand, counting down.
TGGGAAAAGATTTCAAATGACAGTGTGATTATAAAACGCCAACACACACACACACGCACACACACACATGCAAATACAGACACACACATGCAAACGCACACATGCAAACACACACACACTCACACACTGTACATTGTGAGTGTTGCAGCACAATGACTGCAGAAATTATTTCACATAATCCAATTAACATTCTTTAAAAGATCTGAAGAGAAGCCATACCTTTGTTGTGTTTAAGGGCAAGGATTCAACAGATCATCGGACTTGGAGATACATAAGGAGATCAGCAACATGAAAAATTATGTATTGTGGGAAGTATTACAGCTGCTCAGAGCAGTTGGAAGCTCAGTTACACAGACATTCTGAGGATAGACTGTTGACGTGCTCCATGTGTGGAAAGGGATTTGCTCTGTCATTCAGCCTCACGTGACATCTGTGGGTTTAAACTGACAAGAGACATTTCCTCTGGTTGTGGGGAAAAATCTTTAAGATTTTCACAGATCTGAAATTTAGAGGTCTGTATTCAACATCACGTTATTTCCATGGGCGATAACTCGTTCAACTGTTCCATGAGTGGGCAAATTTTCGCAAGGGGATACAGCCTAATGTCGCACATATGTCTTCGTCACTGGGAGAGAAGCTTTTCCGCTCCGTTTGGGCAGTGATAACCTCCACATTCCACTCTAATGTCAACCAGTCGAATTGAAACTGGAGCGTGTACATCCTTCTGCTCTGTGCTTGAGAAGAGGTGCATTAAATCAGTAAAGTTTCAGACGCACAAACTTGATAAACACTGGATGGAAACCATACACCTCCACTGAGTGTTGGAAGAGATTCACGTGATCATCTGTACTCAGTGAGCGCAGACTTTTCACATTAGTGACAAACACTTGCCTCTTGTGTGGAAAGGCATTCACTTGGATCTCCAGTCTCAACAGATATGGGCTTGTTCATCCCATTGTGAGAAAAAAGTAAATGCTCTGACTGTGAGAAGAGCTTCAGGAGTAACAATGCTTTGATGATACAACAGTGAAAGCTTTGTGGGTAGAGGCCGTTCACCTACACTATGTGTAGCAATGGATTCAATAATTCATCCGCACATGTGACACACCAGTAAGGAGGTATTCGGTTAGCTCAGTTGGCTGGGTTGCTTATTTGTAAAGTAATCAGATGTGGACAGCATGGGTCCCGTTCCCATCAACGGGTTGAGAATACCATAAGCAACTTTCATCTCAACCTCTTCCGTTGCCTGGAGTCTAGGAGCCCACTGGTTAAATCACCACCAGTAACTTCTGTCTCTAATGAAGAGAGCAGCTCCTCTGGTCTGCATATCGACGGTGGCACACGCATTCCAGTGAGGTCAAATGTGATTGTATCTTGCTGTTACTGCATCCAGAAATGAACTGTGTTCATTCTATCAGCTGGCGTTTACTTCATTGGATGTGAATAGCCTCTTTAATTGAACTGGGTTTTAATTGCTCAAGTATCAGTCACATCAAATATACAGTTTTCCCCAATTTCTCTCCAATGAGAGGAATCTGGTGGATATGCATTTGCACTCTGTTCTTTGGCATTTTCTTCGTTGTTCAAGCTTGATGTGTATTGAAAAATTATTTGATACATTCAGAATTACTGACTGTGTTTCACTGCAATGGAAGTCCTTGAGATGTGTAATCACTGCTTGAGGAGATGCAGCAGGTAAATTGTGTCGCTACACAGTGGGAAGTCAGTCTCACAGTGAGAGCACGTGAATGGTTTCTCATCAATGTGAACACGTTGATGGGAGTTCAGTTCCCATTCTCTGGACATTTAAACGGTTTCTTTTCACTTGTAACCCATTGGTGTATTAGCAGAATGGAAGATTTAAGTGCATCCTTTCCCAGAAATGCTACATTTAAATGCCCCCTTGCCAATGTTAATTCGCTGGTATCACTGCAAGTGTGTTAATGGAGTGTGAACTCGCTTGTATTTCAGCAGGTTGCTGAAATCAAGTAATTTTTTCCCCGGCACAACAGACAAATGGTCTCTTGTCTGTGTGAAACTGTTGATGTCTCAGCTGACCGAATGCTCGACTGAATCCTTCCCCACACTGAGAGCAGGTGTACAGTCTCTCTTCAGTGAGTTCCCAGTGACGGGCTGACCCCATTTCCACTGTGAGAATAGATTAGATTACATTACATTACAGTGTGGAAACAGGCCCTTCGGCCCAACGAGTCCACACCGACTCGCCGAAGTGCAACCCACCCATACCCCTACATTTACTCCTTACCTAACACTACGGGCAATTTAGCATGGCCAATTCACCTGACCTGCACATCTTTTGTGACTGTGGGAGGAAACCGGAGCACCCGGAGGAAACCCACGCAGACACGGGGAGAACGTGCAAACTCCACACAGTCAGTCGCCTGAGGCGGGAATTGAACCCGGGTCTCCGGCGCTGTGAGGCAGCAGTGCTAACCAATGTGCCACCGTGCCGCCCATCAATAATACACATCAATACTTGGATGATTTCTCATCAGTATGAACACATTGGTGATACCTCAGTTTTGGAGAACTTTTTTTGAAAGCATTTCCCACATTCTGAACAATTAAACAGTCTCTCCTCAGTGTGAATGCATGAGTGCAGCAGCAGGTTAGATAACTGCACAAATCGCTTCCCACACTCAGAACAGGTGAAATGCTTTTCCCCAGTATAGCCGGATGAATTGTCATGGTAGGCGAATAATTGAATACTTTCCACAGTCAGCACATTTCCAAAGGTTCTCTTCAGCGTCCCTCCATTTATATCTTGGCAGTCCAGATGATTGGCTGAAGCCCCGCCCATAGACAGCACACGTGAATGGTTCCACTCGACCCGCAATGATGTTTTCTCCTTCATTTTCAAAGGCCAACGAGTTCGGGCTACTTTAAACTGAACAACTTCATCAGATACCGATGTGATGTGTCGTTTCAATTTCCATTGATAATCCTCATCTTTAATAATTCTGAAATTAAAACAGAAATAGCTTAGTAAGAGCTCGCTTTTTAAAAAAACACCAAAGCATTTAATTGTCATTCTTCTTTCGGATGTGTATATTCAAGACAGTTTCAGCATGTAGTTCTCATTCCTAATTTGACTGGACACTGTGATGATGAGCAGCCTTCTGGAACCCTTGTTGTCCATGGGCTATCAGTACATCCACATTGTAAGGGAAGAAAATCCAGAATGTTGATGAAGTGACAGGGGAAGAATGGCAAAATATTTCCAGGTCAGTATGGTAACTGGTTTATTGGGTTGCCCTACCCACCTGTCGTCCTTTACCTTTGAGATGGACGTGATTGTGAATGTGAAAGGTACGGTTTAAGGAGGCGCGGTGAATTTCTGCACTTGATCTTGTGGATGGTACAACCTGCATGTCTGAGTGTTTGGCGATGGAGGAAGTGGATCTGTGTCGATGTTGTTTCATTCATGCGGTGCTGATAAATTTGGCTGTTCTGTTCTGGGTGATGTTGGGCGATGCATTACTGTTGGAACAGCACTGAGCAGTCCTCAAGGAGCTTCTGACTGAAATGTATCTTCCGACTTGGATGCTGCCTTATCTGCTGTGCTTCTCCTGCAACATGCTTTTCAATACTGCACTTATTCAGGCAAGTAAGGAGTATTCAGCTTTGTTTCTTATTTCTGCCTTGTAAAGGAATAAACGACAGGTGGGGAAATAACCCAAAGAAGGAGAAGAACAGTTGGACAATGGAGTGGATAACGATCTGGCTTGGAGAGTGAAAATCGGTTAATGAAGATTTTTAGTTGCTATTCGTAGGTGGTGTGTAATGGCAGGCAATCTGATAGATAGGCTTCAAGGAATAAAGAATTGCATTACTTGCTAAAGAATCCCGGATTCTGATTGATCTTGTGGCCACAAAAGACTGGTTCAATTAATTTCCCATAGAGACTGGGACTTTCACAGCAAGGAGAGAGGCATTTTGGCCCTTCTTGCCAATGTCAGGCATCAAGCGCCTATCCACTGTCACCCCATTTTCCAGAACTTGTTCTGTAGCTTTATGCGCTGTGGTGCTTCAAGTGATCATTGATTGCTTTTTGAAATTCCACCAGCTCCAGCAAAATGCCACCACCCCACAGATATTCTTCTTACCTCTCTTCTCTGCCTTCCGCATGTAACCTTCCATCTGGGACACACTGGTGCATTCTGCCTTCACTCCCAACACCTCCCCACCTGGCACTGTGGAATCTTCCCCTGCAATTGCTGAAGATGTGAAACATGCAGTCATGAAATATCAGAAATAGGAGCAGGTGTAAGCCCTCCAGCACTTAGAGCCTGCTCCGCCATTCAATACGCTCATGGCTGATCATTTCGTGCGCTCAGATCCATTTACCCGTCCTCTCACTGTATTCCTTATTTCCTTTATTGTTCAAAAATAAGATCATCGCCATAAAAAACGTTTACTGAAGTGGTTTCAAGTGGCAAAGAATTCTAATTATGAAAGTGAAGACTACACATGTTGGAGATTAGAGGTAAGAGTGTGATGCTACAAATCGCGTAGCAGGTGAGACAGCATCTGATGAGCAGGAAAATTGATCTTTCTTGCAAAAATCCTTCATCAGGAATCGAGGATTCCAAAGAGTAACACTCCTTTTGTTAAAAAGTTGCTTATCAATTCTGTGCTGAACCTGCTCCGTCTAATCTTGAGGTTATGCCCTCTTTTCCAAATTTCACCCGCCAGTGGAAACATCCTTTCTACTTCTATCTTACATATTCCCTTCAAAATTGTACATATTTCTATAAGGTCTCTCCTAATTCTTCTGAATTTCAATGAATATAATCCCAATCTACTCAATCTCTCCTCATAACCCTATCCCCTCAACTCCGGCATTATCCCAGTCTCCCCCATCTGCACACCTTCCAGTGCCAGTCCATCCTTTCTCCACTCATGAGACCAAACCTGCTCACAGTACTCTAGGAATGTCCTCAACAGCACCCTGTAGAGCGGCAACATAACCTCTCTTCTTTTAACCTCACCCCCTTTAGTAATGAAAGACAATATTCCATTTGCCTACCTAATTACTTGTTGCACCTGCAGACCCGACCTTTGTGATTCATGCACAAGGACACCCACGTCCCCGTGTACAGCAGCATTCTTCAACATTTTAGTCGACAAGTAATAACCCTTTCTCCTGTAACCTCTAACAAAATGGATGACTTCACATTTCATCTGCTGAACCTTTGCCCACTTAGTCAATGTAACTACTTTCCTCTACAAAGTTTCACATTCCTCTGCACACTGTCCTCTGCCATTCATTTTCGTGTCATCTGTAAATTCGGACGTGCTACACATTGTCCCCAACAACATATTATCTATAAAAATTGCAAATAATTGTAGTTCCAAAACCCATCACTGAGTCACACATTTATCGCCACTTTTTGCTTCCTGTTAGTTAACCATTCCTCTGCCCATGCTTATACTCGACCACTAACACCATGCATCCTTACCTTATGCATCAGCCTCTTGTGCGCACCTTGTCGAAGGTCTCTTGTAAATCCAGGTGCACCACATTCACTGAGTCCACGTTGTCCACCATATTAGTCATGTCTTCATAGAATACCAATATATTTGTAAATCATGACCTGCCCTTCATGAATCAGTGCTGTGTCTGTTCAATCTCTATCGCAGTGACCTCTTATTCCTTCCTTGATAGTAGACTCAAGCACCTTCTCTCCTACAGAAGTTTAGCTTGCGGGTCTATAAGCCCCTCTCTTGTCTTCCTTCCTTTTTTTTAAACAGTGGCGCCAGATTTACTGTTTTCCAATCTGCTCGAATTGCCCCAGAGTCCAGCGAATTTGCAAGATTACCGCCAGTACACCTGTTATTTCCCCCGCCAAATCTTTTAGCACCTTGGGATGCATTCCATCAGGGAAAGGAGACTGTATCATTAGCTGCATTAGTTTGCCCAACACGAGCTTTTACGAAATAAGGATTGTTTCCAGGTCCTCACCGACATCCATCTCTTTTCAGTTACTGGCATGTATTAGTGTCTTCCACAGTGAAGAACAATCCAAATTAACTTTTCAATGCCTCAGTCATTTCATCACATCCCATAACTAAACGCCTAAAGGACAAATGTTCACTTTAACCACTCTTTTTCTTTTTCTTTTTTGTCTAAACTTCAGCTAAACGTCCCTATAATCTGTGCGAGTTTTTGTTTTATCATGTTCTTTCTTACGGTTATTTACAGCACTGTTGTGGCATTCTGTTGACCGAGAAAGCTTTCCGAATCTTCCAGTGCCATGCTGATTTTAACCACTTTGTGTGCCTTCTCCTTGAATTTGATGGTCTCCCTTATTTCTTGAGACAACCGTGCCAGATTACATCTTTTCTTACTGTCCTTCCTTTACATTGGAATATAATTTTGCTCATCATTTTGAAAAATATAATTGAAAGCTCTGCTCATCAGCTGACCCACTTTTTTTTTCTTTTGAGTCTACTTAAGCCAGGCTCTCCTCGTTCTATTGTAGAGCCCCTCGTACAGACACAGGAATCTGGCATTGGTTTTTAACTTCACACTCGCCATCTGCATTCTCAATACAACCATACTGTGATCACTCCTTCCAAGCAGATCCTTAACGATCAGGTTTTTGATTATTCCTGTCTCACTACAGAGGACCAGATCGACAATAGCTTGCTACCTCGCCGTTTCATTGACATATTGTTCAGGAAAACCATCACGATTAAATCCAACAACGTCCTCCTCAAGGCAACACAGACTGAGCTAGTTCGACCAATCTACATGTTGATTAAAATCCCCAAAGTTAATAACCGGCCCATTTTGACCAGCATTACTTATTTCTTTGTGTATTCACCTCCCCAATGTAATCGTTTATTTGGTGGTCAACAGACTACGCCTATCAGTGAAAATTTCTCTTTGAATTTATAATTTCCAACAAAATGGATTCAAACTCATTCTGTATCGAACCTATACCATCTCACAGTACCACGTTGGAGTTGTCCTTGAATATCAGACTCTCCTGTCTGTCCTTCCAAAATGTCTGAAAACCCCGGATATTTAACTCCCAGTCATGACCACCCTGTAGCCATGTCTCCGTAATGGCTACTAAAACATATTAATTCATAATGATTTGTATCATTAACTCGTCAACCTTGTTCCAATTGCTACAATCATTTGGTAAACTTGCTTCATGATAGCTTTCTTAGCTTCATGATTTCCAACATCTCTCATAACATCTCCTGAATAATCCTTCCTTTTAACATCTTATTTCTCCTCAACTGTCCATTTACGTCCTCCCTCCTCAGTATCCAAATGCCCAAACATACCTTCCAGGTGAAGAAACACTTTGCCTGCACTTCGCACAAAACTGTCTTCTACATTCACTTCTCCCTATGTTGTCTCCACTATCTTGGGAAATGAAGTGTGGACTAAGTGACTGCTATTCAGAAAATCCAAGTTCCATCTTCAAGAAAGACCCTAAACTACCACTTCCCAGCCACATTAGTGGACCAGTCCGTTCCTTGGCCAACATCTCTGTCTCAGGCTTACTGCAGTGTTCCGGAGATGTTCAGTCCATGCGTGAAGAACAACATCTCATTTTCCATTTGGGGATGCTGCAGCTCTCCAGACTCCATCAATTTCAATACTTTTAGGTCCTGAACTCATCCATCTCCTTGCCCTCCACCTCACACATCACTCCTTGCCATCACATATGCAGCCATTACACACTAACTATGTTTAGTCACTAACAGTCTCCATAAAAAAGCTACTCACCCTCTCAACTTAATCATTATCCATTAGTTTACCCAATTCTTCTTCTCTCTCTTTGAGTTCTACACTAACCTACCGTTTACTTCTTACTCCAACCGCACCAGCCTATCTTTGCAGATAGGTCAACATTTCTTAGGGTACCATCAGTTCTGAGGAAGAGTCACTGGACCGGAAATTCTAACTCTTATTTCTCTTCTCAGATGCTGCCAAACCTGCTTTGCTGTTCCAGCACCTTCTGCTTTTCAACCTGTTCCTTGGCGCAGATCTCTGTCTCAGGCCATCTGGCACTGTGAATGATCGAGGAACAAAGGTCGTGCGTGTGCCCTTTTGGTAGCCTGAGATCGTCCTTGCTCAATGATCCTCTGTACTGAAGAGAGTACTCTGTTCCTTTTGAAAACTTCTCTTGTCGATTCTTCCTATTGCAATGTGAGCCATAGGCATCAACTTCTTAGGTATATTAATACAGCAATCATTTGTATGGGATTTGTCATGCAGTTCTATTTTGAATGCGATCAACAACAGAAAGAGAGAGAGAGAAAAATAACTCATGCCAAATCTGAACAGACAAGAGTTTCTGCAGAAGGTGGAACTCAGTGACATATTTTTCAGATAGATAACACTAAAACCCTTTCTCACTGTGACAATGTGCCATTGGTTATCAAAGCTAAAGGATTTATAGGCGCAAAGACTGAAACAGTTTATTCCACTTATAATATCTGAATGATCTCCCTCCAGTGTGATAGTACAGTTGTGTCAGTAAATGGGATAACTGAGTGAATCACCTTACATATGCAGCCGGGGAACAGTCCTTGTGTAGTAATATATGGGTACAGAATGCAGGGACGAGGGATTGAGAGTTTTTTGAGCCGTTTCACATCGCGACTGAGACGGTATTGGAGGTTTTGACAGGCTAAAATTGGGATTATGCGAGATGGGAATGGGGTTGTGTCTCACGTTGTTTTGTGAGACTAGAGAGGAAATTACATGTGTTCTGACCAATATTTTACATTCCTTTTTGGACTCCTGGGAGTGGTTAGAGGATTTCTGGACTACTAACGTGGTTCCAGTCTTCAATAAGGCTGGCGAAGATAATGCAGCAAATTACAGAGCAGTGAGTCGAACATCACATGTAGGGAAACTTTTGGAGAAGCCTCTTAACGAGAGAATTAGTTGCAACTTCTTCAGAGAAAGTTTGACCAGCGAGAGTCAGCATGGTTTTGTCAGAGGAATTCATGCCTGACAGATCAGGTTATTTTTTTAGGAAGTGATCAGATCTGTAAACGAGGATAGTGAAATTGATTTAGCTTATGAGGATTTTAGAAAGCCTTTGACAAGTTCCCACAACGGAGACTGGTAACAGGGTTATTAGAAAGGGATACAGCGTCACGTGGTAAGTTGGATCCAAACTTATTTGAGTGGTTGGAGACAAAGGAAGGTTGGAGACGTGGAACTGGTATTCAGTGGTGTACCACAACGATCAATGTTGTGTCCCTTAATGTTTGTGATTGCACATAAACAGTACAGCAGCACGGTGGGCGGCACGGTGGCACAGTGGTTAGCACTGCTGCCTCACAACGCCAGGGACCCTGGTTCAATTCCGGCCTCAGGCGACTGACTGTGTGGAGTTTGCACGTTCTCCCCGTGTCTGTGTGGGTTTCCACTGGGTGCTCCCATTTCCTCCAACAGTCCAAAGATGTGCAGGTCAGGTGAATTGGCCATGCTAAATTGCCCATAGTGTTAGGTAAGGGGTAAATGTAGGGATATGGGTGGGTTGCCCTTCGGCGGGGCGGTGTGGACTTGTTGGGCCGAAGGGCCTGTTTCCACACTGTAAGTAATCTAATCTAAAAAGAAATAATGTTGGGGAAATGGTAAGAAATTTTGAGGAGGATATGAAGATTGGCAAAGTTGTTTACAGTGAGGAAGAAGGTCTTAGGTTTCAGGATTTAGAGGTGAATTTGTCAAATGGGCAGATAGGGGGAGCTGAAAATAACAATAAAAACATCAGGCGATGCATTTTGTAAGTAACACGTCATGGGAGTACTCAAAGAACGGTAGGGCACTGGGAAACCCAAAGGAACAGAGTGACTTTGCATGTGTGTCCACAGATTTGTGAAGGCAGCAGAATATAGTAGTTAAGAAGACAAGCACGACTTTATAAGTCAAGACAAAGATTATGAGAGAAGGAAAATAGGTGTCACATGTAGAAAAGTTCGTGAAGAAAGCATTTGGCACGCTTGCCTTCATTCGTCAGAACATTGATTATTGAAGTTCACGTCATGTTTTGGCTGTACAGAACATTAATGAGCCACATTTAGAATACTGCTGACAATTCCGATCACCTTCAACAGGAAATATATTGTAAAACTTGAAAGAGTACAGAAATGATTTCCAAGGGTATTACAGTGTCGAGAGGGCTTGAGTTGTCAGGAGAGAATGTTTGAGCAGGGGCTTTTCCCAGCAGTGTTCCAGGCTGGTGTGTAAACTTCTAGACGTTTATAAAATCATGATTGGGGTTGGATCGGTGACTGGCCTAAGCCATGGTTTTACCCAGGATGGTGGAATTCAAAACGAGAGGGCACAAGTTTAAAGCGTTTCACGCGGACACATTAAACAACGGACAAAGTGTGATAGAGAGATATTTGGATTTCCAACAGACATCATCTCAGATTAGTCTTCGATTTAAAAAAAAATGGGCATATATTGATAAAATAGTTTGAAAGGTAAACCATGAAGAGAACGTTAAGGATATAAAAATTGAGTGATGTCGAGATGAGCAAGTTTGTGAGTAAAATATTAACCAATGCAGTATGAAGTGGAGAATGAGATGTTCTAAGGAACATTCAATAACGACCCTTTTATTAAAATTAGATATTGCAGGACTCTGAAATACCGAGGGACCTGGCTGTCCTGTTTTGTGAATTACATTTACATGGTCTGCCGGGGTAGCAACTGATTAGTAACGCAATAAGTCTTTTTATTCATTTGTTCAGCAATGACTGGGCCAACATTTATTTCCCCACTCCTATCAGCACTTGAGACGGTGAGAGCCTAATCGAAACACTGCATTTCATGATGTCTTGTTTTGGAGAAACGACGTTTTGCAATTATCAAATTGCAGCTTTCCCTTTTCCTGTTCACAGTTTAATGTTCAAATATTCAGTTGATATCAAAGAATGCAGAGTTTCTCCAGCAATTATGCTTGTGTTTTAGATTTCCTGCATCCACAGTTTATCTTTATTTAGTAATTTGGATGGTCTGAGTTTTATGAGGAATGGAATGTTGCAAGTTGTCAAACATGTGACAGAAGATTCAAACTGAATGCTGGCAAGTTCATCATCAATTTTCCGAAGCAGATCAGCTGAGGTGGGAATAGTCAAAAAGTGTGGTGCTGGTCAAGCAGCATTCGGGGAGCAGGAAATTCGATGTTTCGCGTACAAGATGTTCATCAGGAATGCTTGAATCGTCGATTTCCCGCTCCTCAGATGTTACCTGACAGGCTGTGATTTCCAAGTGCTACATTTATTGACTTTGATCTCCAGCATCTAAAGTTATCACTTTCTGCTGAGGTGCGGTACAGTCAGGTACTGTTCCTGAGATGTAATAACGTGGTCGTGATGACAGAGTGAATTTGTAGTTGAAAACGCATCTGTGAATCAATATTATTCTCCCGATCCCACTCTGCCAAGGACAGGCTGTTTCGATGGAGCTTGTTGTTACAGCCAGTCAATTTGACAGTTGTGCATTTGGCAGGTCGCGAAAACGTGAATTCCCAACGCGTTGTCTAGACTCGAATACAATACTGTGACGTTCGGTCCTGGGTCTGCCACGGCCTAAATTTGAAGGTGGTTTTGCTTGTTTGCATGTGCATAGTCGGTGTAGTGTATATTTGTGTCTGAGAGTGTAACCAGTTTTATTTTCTGATGGATTTTAAAAATGAAGCGATCAACAGAATATTGATTTTAATTTTTCTTCAATAATGTAAATCTGAACCAAAGACATGAATTGTTGAAGAAACTCAGCAGGCCTGACAGAATCTGTGGCGAAAAACTGAGTTAAAGTTTTAGATCGACAGAAACCCGTTACTTATACATTTCTACATTATAATGCTAGGAAAATTATCAGTTTTATCTATTGAATCAGGATTTTTATCAAAATATCTCAATGACAGACAACCGTCACCTTTACAAATTCAAAAGGACTTTATTGACGATAATGCAGTTTCCGTTGCTCTCAGCTGGTGAAAGGCTGTGCTTAAATGATTGCCTTCTTTCGTTTCCTTTCTCTCCGTTTGCAGCAATTTCGAATGGAGAATTGGTCATTTGAGTGTCGAACTCAGCATGTGTCTCCATACGTCTCTCTTTGTCTCTGTGCATCCATCTCACCCTCTTCCTGTTACACATTCTCCGACACTCTGCCTGTCCATACAGCTCTTTACCTATTTCGGCTCTGAACAGTCTGACATTTCGAGACAATTTGAGTGTGCAGCTGCTGAGAGGCTTTTTGCCCACTGACTGGAGTACGTTGAACTGGGCTCACATTCTCCGGATAATGTGTCTGTCACTTCAAACCAGGCAAGGCGACCGTTCTTCCTCAAACAATTATGACTGTTTCGAATTCAAATAGAATTCCCAATCCACCAGGAAAAAAAGCAATTACACTACAAATAAAGAAGCACAACGATGCATATATTTTTGGTTTAAATGTATGAACGGTGACATCAGAGAATGTGAGTGACCACCTGGTGGTATCTCTGACATTACCACAAAATTCCCCGACAAATCTGCAGCGTCTCCTGCCTCATCTCGTTATTCCGACCTAACTGGGAATGCAGGAGCGGGAATAAAAGAGAAGGAGAAGCAGAAGTGCTTGTGGAATAATGGAATGAAACTACAGACATAAGTGATATTTCGGAATATATAAAAAAGCATGACATTCACTGCTGGAACTTAACCTGCATCACCAAATCTTAACAGGGTGAAAGTCCAAGACGCTGAGTTACTTTCGCAAAGACTTGAAACACCAAGCCCAAATATGAACGCAACAAGTAGGCACCGCTGGGAGTTGAACCCAGGATCTCCTGTTTACTAGACAATCGCTTTAACCAACTAAGCCACGGCGCCACGGTAAAACAACCCTTGCTCATCCATATGTGGAGTTGCTTAACCACTTCCTCACAGTACTTGGACTTGTGTTTTCGGATCAATGTTGCTCTCAGAGAATTGCAATCAATCCTCGAATTTTCAAACACAAACAGTTCACAGCTGAAAATTCTCTACTGAATAGGCACATAAAAACATAATCTCTTCTTGCATTCATTTAAAACTGGTATTTTCACCTGGTTAAAGTGACAGGAGAAAGAGGAGGTGCTCATTCTATCGGAGCCCATGAACCACGTTAATACAGACAGAGGGGACATCACATCAAGAGGAACAAGGTCATTGTGGTGAATTGACTAGGAGTAATGTGTGAGTAAGTATAATCATTGGGCAGTAAAAGCTGACGCAATGGCACCGACATTGAGTTTTGCACCATCTGTTTCGCGCTCACTTCCTGCATTATGCCTCCCAGGCATCATTGTCTATCACTTTATTTCACTGTCTTCGTCCATGTCTCAACTTATTCCAGACGATTGCAGATGTCTGACAGGAACCTTTAAATTTTCGAAGCGAATTCCTGGAGTATAGTCAATGGGAAAGGATTCAATGCATATCCAGAATTACCACAGTGATGGAGGGGATGAATTATTTTCCTCAAGCTTTCAACTCCTCAGCACAGACATGATACCGCTCGAGGGGAATTTCCAGGATTTACATTCAGCGACACTGAAGGATAAGCGAGATACTTCCAACTCAGAAAGGTGATATGATTGGAGGGGGATTAGTGGTGGTCGTTTCCTGTGTATCTGCTGCCTTTGTCGTTATATACGGATGGAAGCAATTACTGACCGATTCTGGCAGGATCTGGGTGTGTGCTCTGCATGCAAGCAAGAATTTGTTTTCATTCTAATAATTCACAAAAAGAGAAATAAATCTTCATTACGTGAGTGGGAATTATATCCAGGTCTGTGCGATGCAAACTCGGACAACTGAATAGGGACTTCCTGTGATGCTGACTGTAAAACTTACAACCTGACTTGTAGACACTCTTGTGTCTGTCGTTGACTCCATAACAAACTTCAGCTGCAAAGTTGCTCACTCCAAGTTTCGAAAAAGTTCATATTATCGCACTGGATTTCAATGTGAAAAAAGCGGAACTTTGATAATCTGATGTTGTTCAGCAGATGTACTGCAGGAAGGCACAGAACATGCTGGTGGTCACAGGGCCTCATTTTGACGCGCTGGTCTCCGGTGAGCGGGCAGCACCAATAAGGTTGTCGTGACACTCGTCTGATTCCAGATCCCGGGCTAGAAATGACCAGAGTTTTCTCGCTGAACTTGTTCAGGGTCTTGAAAGGAAGAGGCCATGACTCAGATTATGAAAGTACATTTCACTGGAGTTGGTCATGTAATCGCGTAGTGACTGTGAATACAGCAATGGAAACGTCCAACAGACATGCAGGCAACACCGAAGGAGGCACGTGAAGACGAATGTGTGCAATTTGAGAGTAAAAGGCACTGCTTCACAAAATGTGACGTATTTAATTAAAGCAGTGACGTTAGTTATCTTTACTGGTTCTTCACCTTGGTAATCTTGTATCCCCCTGATATAAATGTCTCCATTACATATGGAAAAGATGAGAGGAAGTCGACGGTGGATCGGCTCTGTTGTGTAATGGATAACACGTCTGAATTTGAATCGGTCTATTGTAGTTTTGAATTCTACTAAGCTCAATTGCAACATGCTGCTATGTTGAAGTCAGTTATAACTGGTTTTATAAATACATTAAGGACAAAGAGGAGTCTTCGAAGATTACTGGGACACCATAAAAATCAATAAGCCACTCTCTGTTTGGTGCTGCTCGAAATGGGGGAGATATGAAACCTGTGCTTTGTATGGACGCTTACTGTGGGGAAGGACATAGTACATAGAACATAGAAGAATATAGCGCAGAACAGGCCCTTCGGCCCTCAATGTTGTGCTGACCTTTGAACTAATCTCAGCTCATTCCCTTGCAAAATACTATCATCACCCATGTGCTTCTCCAAGGATTGTTTAAATCTCCATAATCTCAGCTGAGTTAACTTCACTGGCAGGCAGAGAATCCCGCGCTCTTACCACTGTCTCAGTAAAGAACCTGCCTCTGACATCTGTCTCAAATCTAACTCATCACAATTTAGAGTTAAGTACTTTCGTACAAGATGACGTTATCATCCTAGGAAAATGACGTTCATGTCGACCCATGTAATCCTCTGATCATCTTGTATGTCTCTATCAAATCCCGTCTGAGCCTTTTTCTTTCCGATGAGAACAGACCCAAGTTGCTCAGCGTTTACTCATTAGTCCTTCCCTCCAGACCAGGCATCATGCTGGCTCACTGGTTAGTACTGATGCCTCATAGCGCCAGGGACCCGGTTACAATTCCAGACTCGGGCAACTGTCTGTGTGGCGTTTGCACCTTCTCCCTGTGTCTGCGTGGGTTTGCTCCGGTTTCCTCCCACAGTCCCAAAATATGCAGTTCAGATGAATTGGCAATGCGCAATTGCCCGCATTGCCAGGTGTATGAGCAGGGGAAAATATAGGAGAATGGGTCTGGGTGGGTTTATGTTGGGAGGGTCGATGTGGACTTGTTGGGCCGAAAGGTCTGTTTCCACACTGTCGGCAATCTAATCTAAATCTCCTCTGCACTCTTTTCCAATGCTTTCACATTCTTCCCGACATACATCCGCACGAGCGTTTTGAATATTTGCAGCATGATTTTGTGGCTCCGGAACTCAATCCCTCTGCAAATGAAATCTTACACACCGTATGCCTTCTTAACAGCACTCTCAACCTGGGTGGCAACTTTGAAGGATCGATGCACATGGACTACAAGATCCCTCTTCACATCCACACTACCAACAATCTTTCCATTGACCCAATACTCTGCCTTCCTGTTATTCTTCCCAAAGTGCGTCACCTCAGATTTAGCTGCATTGAAGTCCATTTGCCAGCTCTCAACCCAATTCTGCAGTCTATCCAAGACGCCCTGCAACCTGTAACATATTTCCAAACTGTCTACTACTCCACCGACTTCAGTGTCATCTGCAAATTGACTCATACATACACCTATGATGCGTCTAAGTTATTTATAAAAATAACAAACAGCAGTGGTACCAGAACAGATTCCTGAGACACACCACGAGTAACTGGACTCCAGGTTGTATATTTTCCATCAATCACCACTCGCTGCCTTCTTTCATGAAGCCAGTTTCTAATCCAAATGGCGAAATCACCCTAAATCCCATGCCTCTGCATTTTCTCAAATAGCCTATCACATGGAACCTTAACAGAGGATTTACTGAAATCCATGTATACCACGTCAACTGCTCTACCCTCATCTACATGCTTTGTCACATTATCAAACAAAACTCAATGAGGTTTGTGAGACAATACCTGCCCTTGACGAAACCATGTTGACTATCTGAAATCAAATTATTGCTTTCCAGATTATTAGACATCTTGCCTTTTATAATCTTTTCCAAAACCTTTCATACATCAGAAATGTGGCTCACTGATATATAATTACCTGGGTCATCTCTGCTGTCCTTCTGGAACAAGGCACAACGTTTGCGATCCTCTAGTCCTCTGATACTAAACCTGTAGACAATGACGACTCAAATATAAAAGCCAAATGCTCTGCTATCTCCTCCCTAGGTTCCCAGAAAATCCTCGGACAAATCCCAACCAGCACAGGGGACTGGTCTACTTTCACTCCTTCTGAAATTGATAACACCTCTTCATAACTAGCATCGATCCTTTCTATTCTAATATCGCTAATCTCATTCTACCCCCCGACATTATTCTCCTTTACCTGAGTGGAAAACGATGAGAAATGTTCGTTTAGTACTTCTCCCATCTCCACAGGGTCCCCACTCAACACCCCACTTCTGTCTTTGACTGGCCCTATTCCTACCTTCGTCATCATTATAATCCTCACATACCTACAGAAGGCTTTAGGTTTCTCCTTTATTCTATTTGCTGATGACTGCTCGTGTCCTTTCTTTGCTCTTGTGAACATTCTCTTTAAATCCTTCCCAGCTAATCGGTAACACTCCATCGCATCATCTTAATCACCTGGTCTCTCAACACATAAGCCTTAATCTTCTTCTTAACAAGAGATGCAATTTCTGTAATAAACCATGGTTCGCTTACCTTTTCAATTCTTCCTTTCCTGACCAAGACATACCTATCGAGGAAATGCAATATCTGTTCCTTAAACCAGCTCCACATTTCCATTGCCTGCATCCATAGCATTTTGCTATCCCAATCTATGCATCTTAACTTTGCCTAATCACATTATAATTGCCCTTGCCCCATCGATAACGTTTCACCTGTGGCATGAAAGATGTAGTCTGTGGGGAAATAGATGTTGTTATCTTGAAAACAAAAACCGTGTTACAGAGGAGAAAGTGCAGGATGTATTGGACCGGATAAAAGTGAATAAATCACCGTGACGTGATCAGGTTACACTACAGAACTCTGTGAAAAGTGAGGCAAGTGATTTCTGGGTCACGTGCTGAAAATTGTGTCATCGAAAATCACAGGTGAGGTGCCATAAGACTAGGCTGGCTAACATGATACCACTAATTAAGAAAGGAGGTAAGGAAAGGCTAGGCAACTATAGACCTGTGAGTCTGACGTCGGCGGTTGGTAAGTTGTGGAGGAAATCCTGAGAGACATGATTTAATGTATTTTGAAAGGCAAGCTTGATTATGGATAGTCAGCAATGGCGTGCTGTGTGGGAAATTATGTCTCGTTAAATTAAATTAATTATTTTTTGAAGAAGATAATTGACAAAGATAATTGATGAGGGCAGAGTGGTTAACGGGATCTATGTGTCCTTCAGTAAGGGAGGTCGACAATATTCCACATGGGAGACTGGTTAGCAAGTTGAGGAGATCCAACCATTTGGATTCAGAACCGGCTCGAAGGTAGAAGACAGATGGTGGTGGTGGAGGGTTGCTTTTCAGACTGGAGGCCTGTGACCAGTGGAGTGCCACAATGATCAGTGCTGTGTCCTCAACCTTTTGTCATTGATATAAATGATTTGGACGCGAACATAACAGGTACAGTTAGTAAGTTTGCAGATGACACTAAAATTGGGGGTGCAGTGGACAGCGAAGAGGGTTACCTCAGATTATAGCAGGATCTGACCAGATGTACCAATGGGCTGAGAAGTGGTAGATGGAGTTTAATTCAGATAAATGCATGGTCCTGTATTTTGGGAAAGCAAATCTTAGTAGGACTTATACACTTAATGGTAAGGTCCAAGGGAGTGTTGCTGATCAAAGAGACCTAGCTACTTGAAAGTGGAGTGACAGATAGATAGGATAGTGAAAAAGGCGTTTGGAATGCGTTCCTTTATTGAGTACATTGACTGCAGGAGTCGGGAGGTTATGTTGCGGCTGTACAAGACATTGGTTAGGCCACTGTTGGAACATTGCGTGCAATTCTGGTCTCCTTGCTATCGGAAAGATGTTGTGAAATTTGAAAGGGATCAGAAAAGATTTACAAGGATGTTGCCACGGTTGGAGGATTTGAGCAATAGGGAGAGGTTGAAAAGGCTGGGGCTGGTTTCCCTGGAGCGTCGGAGGCTGAGGGGTGACCTTCTAGATGTGGTCAAAATTATGAGTGGCATGGATAGGATAAATAGACAAAGCCTTTTCCCTGAGATCGGGGAGTCCAGAAGTAGAGGGCAAAGGTTTAGAGTGAGAGGGCACAGATATAAAAGAGACCTAAGGAGCAATCTTTTCACGCAGAGGGTGGTACGTCTATGGAATGAGCTGCCAGAGGATGTGGTCGAGGCTGGTACAATTGCAACATTTACGAGGCATTTGGATGTGTATATGAATAGGAAGGATTTGGAGGGATATGGGCTGGGTGCTGGCAGGTGGGACTAGATTGGGTTGGGATATCCGGTCGCCAGGGACAGTTTGGACCGAAGGGTCTGTTTCCATATTGTACATCTCTATAACTCGATTGCTCTATGTTGTGCCCAGACCCGACGATGCAAACACTCTTCTCCTCGTCGTCAAACATTCTGAACTTTCGGATAGTTATTGTCTTATTGTCGTCAGCAAAACTGCAGTTGCCTGTTCCCGAGGTCACATATTTTCCAATTCACATGGCTAACACAAATCCAATTAGCCTCAGCGATTACTGCAATGGTAATCAGATCTGGCTGTATGTGTGTGTGTGTTTATGTATATATATATATATATATATATATATATATATATATATATATATATATATATATATATATATATACACACATATGTGTGTGTATATATATATATATGTTTTCACACATAGAAACACATACAGTATGCAGCGATTTCATTTCTATATTAAACAAGAATGTATATTTTTCAGAGGATAGTATATCAGCTGCAGATAAACAATGACTAACGAAAACATATCATTGGAATGCTGACAACTTTAATCCTCTCCTGCAACTTCCACCACAAACTCTCAGAGGCAGTGACAAAAAAAAACGATGATGTCGTTGTTGCACATGAAGCATGGGAAGGCAGTTCAGTAGTCCCTGCCCATTGGAATCACTGAGATTTTTCTGTTAACTTTTCAGGATATTCTGCAGTAATTGGTTGTGTCAGCTTTGTTTTGCTTGACACTGCGCCGACAACATGGAAAACCCTCCTGCTGAACAAACCAAACACCCAGGAAACTGGCCTCGCCTCAGAATTTGTCGTAGTATGAGTGACAAAGAACTACTAAATTCCAGTATATTTTAAAAACTCAATTTATTCTTTACCTCTAAAAGTTAACATTTAGCAAAACGATTTACAACTTTAAGCCCAGTTTCTCTTAACTAATTGTTATCGGCCTTCAACTGGACAGCTACATACTTTCCCAATAACCATGAATTTAAACTACATCAACTTAATTTCAAAACCACACAACGGCTTTCAGTGACAGTTTCCATCTCCCTTTGACTGTAGGTTTCCCTGGGTCATCTTCGATATTTTCGTGCAAGGATGTTTCGTTTGAAAAGGGAACTTCGAACGGGAATAATTTGCGGACAGTTTACTCTATCGATGACATTTAGTCTCACTCTGTCTAACTGTCAAAATGTACGATTCTTTAATGTCCAAGCATTATATATATATATATATAAAACATTGTTATCCGTTCAATCTTATCTGTAGTTTTTCTGTTAAATCATTAATAACGGATCTATAACCAAATTCTTATGAGCCATAACATGTACAATGTCTACATTAAGAGTCTGCAGCAAAAGACTACAACGGATAAAACTCATATTCTTCTCTTTTATTCGTTTTGATCTGACATATCGTTTGTCAGATAAACATTAAACTGTTGGAAGGCCAGTACGAAACTCAATAATTCTTTTTTTCGATGGTAGAGTATTTTCTCTGGTGGGGTGTGGAGTTTAGTGTGCAATAAACAACTGGCGTTTAATTCCATCATGATCTTCGAACAGCTGTACAGCTCCAACGCGTAAGTCGTTGGTGTCCAAATTGCATGACCGAAACAAGAACCTCGCCTCTGCTTTCGTGAATGTTGATTTCTTTCAGTTTATTACTAGTTTTGCTTCTCTTAATCGTTCAAAGAGCTCTGACAACTGCAGCATGTGATCTCCCCATGACTCACTAACGATCACTACATCATCTGGATGGACTGCACAATTTATTAACGCAGCCATAAGCCATAAGGTAATGAGCCTTTGGAATGTGGCTGGTGCATTTTTCATTCCAAAGTTCATCAGTTTGAATTGATATAACCTATTTGGGGTCACAAACGCTGAAACCTCTTTGTATTTCTCTGAATAAGGTATCTGCCCATCACTACGCAGTAGTTCTCACTTCCTAATTTAACTGGCTTATCTAAATTTCTCGATAAAGTCTGACTCGGTTTGCTGATATTTTCATTGAGCTCCCATTCACCTCCTTCCACACTTACGTGGCTTTGAACGGATTAATCCTTTAGGGGTGTTGTTTCATCAGAACAGCATTCCCTACTTCCACGCCATGCACAATGGCATTAGTCCTCCCCGTGTTATTCCTGCAACTGTCGTCATACTGCTGCGATCTTTCAACTGCGTTTTTTTCTCCTGAGACAGTTAGCTCAATGACGCATCACAGTACTCAGGGACTTCCTCATTGTTTAATTTGCGCTCCATCAAAATCCCCATCATCTGAATTTGCTTTCTCATTCTGTGGGGCAGTAATTAACTCTCTTTTTTTCAGTGCCCTCTCTCTGTTGTAACAAGGTTTCAACATATTCATATTACATGCCCGTCACGGTTTTCTCCTATCCGCATCAGACCATTAGACGATAAGAAATAAGAGTGGAAGTCAGGTCATTTGGACAATCGAGTTTTCTCCATCATTCAATCATGGCTGATGGGCATTTCAACGCCACCTACTCGTACCCCTTAATTCCCTGTGAGATTGAGAATTTATCAATCTCTGTATTGAAGACATTTAATGCCATCGCCTCCGCTGTGCTCCGTGGTAGTGAATTCCACAGGCCCGCCATTCTCTGGCTGACGAAATGTTTCCTCATTTCCTTTAAAAGTTGACACCCTCTAAGTCTAACGCTGGGCCCACGAGCCCTAGTATCCTCACTCGACAGAATCAATTTCTGAGCGTCCACCTTTTCCAAGCCATTTTGTAAGTTTCTATTAGATCTCCCCTCAATCGTCTGAACTCGAACGAATACAATCCCAGTATCCTCAACGATTCATCGTTTGTTAGACATACCATTCCAGCAATCATCTGTGTGAATCTACGCTGGAGAAGCTCTCCTGCCAGTATGTCATTCCTGAGGTTGGGTCCACAACAGGACTCAGTATTCTAAATGGGGCTTAACCAAAGCTTTATAACGTCTTCGCAGCAACTCACTGCTTTTACATTCCAACCCTCTCGAGAGATATGACAAGAATGCATTTGTTTTCTTAACCACGTACTCAACCTGCAAGTCACTCCGCAATGAATCGTGTACTAGCACTCCAAGATCCCCTTGTGCCTTGGCTTTATGAATTTCTCACCGTTCATAAAAGTCTTTGCCTGTGTTCTTTTTTCCAAAGTGCAAGACCTCGCATTCTCTCCCATTAAATTCCATCAGTTATCTCTTGTACCATACTCCTAAAGTGTCCAAGCCTTTCTGTAGCCTCCCCAACCCCTCAGAACTACCTGCCTGTTCACCTAACTTTGTATCATCGACGAACTTCGCCAGTGTGCCACCAGCCTTTTAATCCAGATCATTTATATATAAAGTGAAGCTGGGACCCCAACACTGAATCCAGTATCTTTATGTGACAGTTATTCCCGACTCAAATTTTCTTCTTAATTTTATAGGGATCACTAAAGCTGGCTATTGAGTGAATGTTACAACTGGTTATACGTCGTCCCCACGGGAAAACGTCCGAATTTCAGAGATTTTATCTGCCCCCGTACCTTCCTACACTGTGCCACTTCAGGTGCTGTTTAACTAACTCACCTACCCGATTTTATCCCTGCACACCTCCGATACATAATCCAAGTGCGCGATCTCCTACTTTGGCCCTATGAATTTCTCCGTAATTATTTTCAAAGGGCCTCTCACTCCATGTCCGAATATTACGTCAAAGGGCATAAACTTCGGAGATTTGTTTTGGGGTATGCCCAATGGCAAACAATGCAAATAGGATACTTTTATCTCAAACATTCGGGTAGCCCTGGCAGTACCCTCTTAACACGGTATTCAGCGTCTGATGCCTCCTTTCTAAAGCTCACTGGGATTCAGGATGGAACGCACTTGTTTTAAAGTGCTGTATTCCTAAGCCATCCACCACTTCATCAGATAGCCGAGTAGTAAAATTTGTCCTTAGTTTGATTGAATATTCCTGGGTGGCCCATACCATGTGAAGAAAGCTATTGATTCCACGACCTTTATTTTTTTTCTTCTTCTCTGTAATGGAATTGCCTCCGCAAATCTGTTTGCCATTTCCATTATGGTTAACAAGCACTGCTTCTCGCTTCTAATTTGGGGAGGGAATGTGCAGAGTTAGTTATCACCTGCATGAAAGCTTCTTCCAATGTGTTAATTAGCAATAAAGTTGCTGTTTTTATTACTGCTGTGGCTTACGTAGCTATTGGAACATATGACATGTATGGCAAACGTTGTTTACATCCTAATTGCATTCGAGGCCAATACGAATGCCTCCGTACCTCAGCCTGAATCGTATTTCCACACAGTTGACTTCGTACTGGTAGTTCATGTATTACCTATAATACTTCCTTTATCGTTATTTGCAACACAAGCTTGTGCATTTCGGCCCAGTTCTCCCCAACGCTCTTCTGCATGGTGTCCATCAGGAATAAACTCTGACTTATTTTCTGAGTATACGACGACATATATATCTGTTATTGTCTCGTCTTTCAGTTGTAAGTCCATTAGCTTCCATTTAGTCACTTCTGCCTGACCCCCTGTAAGTTCCAGTTTTACTGAACAATTACATCAAACAGTGTGCCCGCTAATTGAAGCTCAATTTCTTCGTCTTTCTCTTCACATTCTGTTTCGTGCAGTGACCTATGATAGCGGGATCGTTTTACTACACAGTCTGAAAACATGCCAGGTTACTTACCTTTTAACTCTTCAATTCCCTGGTCTCCCTTGGTGTCTCCACCTTGGATACTGATCAATAGATCCCAAGAAAAAAACTGTATTCCTGGAACTCACATTCGATCACTACTCCAACTTGTCTTGAGTTTGCTTTCCAATCTGATCTTACAATATACTCTAAATTTCTGCCCAACTATCCCACAAATTTCCGTTCTCTCGGATAACATGTCAGAACGTGTGCAAAAACATTCACCTCCAGATCCTGTATCTCTGAAAATGGTAACATAGTTCCCTTCTCTCTGTGTTCTTTCTGAGTAAACTTTACCCACAGCGATGAATTATTTTCAAAATTAGGGACTCACTCCATACCCAGCCCGTACATAAGCTGTGCACTAACCAGTGGCGCCTCGATTTTACTTCAGGTTTCTTTTACTATATTCACGAATGCCAATGGCTTAGCCTCTTCCATCACATCTTTTCCCACAGTGGCTTAGGTTAATGACCAGTACAGTGACTTCATGTGTCCTCCTTTCTCACAGTGGAAACACCTGCCGGATATCACTTCCTGTTCCTCCTCTTGGGATTCTTTGTTAACCTGTTGTAGACTAGTGCCAACGTGCTCTTAACTTTGTTTTGTAGAGTGAGATCTGTACTTCTCCAAATTTCTGTCCTCACAAGATGAATTCCTTGTCAAAAGCTGAACGTTGCCTTGTGCACCAGTGCATATTCACCTGTCATCTCTCCTGTATTCTCGCTTATTGGCTATTGTTCATCCACACAAATTCTTGTCATCTCTGGAAGTGACTTCTTCAAAACTCCTCCAGAAGATTAATCTCTCTGATAGCCACGTCGGCCTTGGCTATTTTAACTATGGCACCCATCTATCAAAATTACGATTTTTAATTCTATCGAACTCAACATAGATCTGATCTTGTTCCTTCTTTACTTTTCTAAAGGGCTGTTGATACGTCTCTGGTACGAACTCATAAGTAATCAAAACCAGACTGCTTGACATCTTCATAATCACTTGACCCCTCAAGTGACAGCACTATAAATACCTCATTCGCTCTGCCTACCAACCTAGTTTGAACGAACATTTCCCACAATTTCAACACTCCAAATGCCGCGTCAATTGTTCAAATGAAATAAAGAAAGCTTCTAAATCATTCTCATCAAAATGTGGAAGCGTTGTAACATATTTGTGTGTATCACAATCTTCTCTCTTCAGATCCACATGGTTAACTTGACTTTTCTGGATATGGTGCAAATTCTGAAGATTAAATTCTCTCTCGTTTTCTCTTTATTTTCTCGCTCTTCCTTTATCCCTGTCTTCGATGTCTCCTTGTTCTGCTCAGCATCTTCTCTTTATTGCTTTTTACTCTATTTTCCTTCTCTCACTCTTTCTGTCTCTTCTCATTGCTTTCTATCTCTTATCTCTCTCTCTTTGTGTCTCTCTTTCGTAATCTTTATCTTCTAACTCCATTTTCCGAACATGTAATTTAAGTGTTTTTTCTAACTCTGCTGCACTTGTTTGCTTCTCTGATACACCCACCTGCTTGATAAACTTCCTCGCACTTTCAGTTTTACATTTGTCCTTGGTTAAACCACATTCTAACCTCTTTGCTAATTTAAAATTTGTGCCGTATTTTTGTCTTTCTGAACTTTAACAACAAATTTGGGAATAGTCTTCAAATCCCAGAACGATGTTTGCAATATTAAGAGCCATTTATCTCACTTTCCATTTAACCGAACACAACTAACCGAAATTAAACTCTCACCTTCATTTTGTTTTCAAGATGTTTGCCACTAATTGGCACGTGTTTACATTTTTTGGACCTTTCCAACCAACCATCAACTCAAACCTCTCCAAATCCAAATTGGATTTGTCTAAAACCGTCGAGATCATGGACTCCAGCCCCAAACTGTTTCGACACGGCGGTGAGCACTTCTGCTAAATAAAAAAATCACCCAAAAAATCTCATCTCACTTCATAATCTGGTAAAGTAGCAGTGACAGAAAACTCCTAATTTCCACTGTTAAAAAACAATTTGTTTCTTAACTCTAAAATTCATCATTAGACAACAAACAATTTTAATTCTAAACCACATTCTCTTAACATTATCTGCCTTGAAACCCAAAATAGTATACTGATGCAAATAACGCCCTAATTAAAGCCACGCCAAGCCACTATTACATTTCAGATAACATACGTAATAAAATCATTAGAACTAAAGAGAAATCTACATTGGTAAATAAGAAAATACCTGAGGCATAACACAGGAACAGAAGGGAGTGAGAATAGATGAGATCAAGAACAGAACAGCATAATAGAATAAGAGAATTGGAAACGACAAATGGAGATTACGATTCCAAACAAAAGACATAGAAGAGGAAAGAAATGAAGAAAATAAGTGTCCAGGAGTAATCCGATAAGAGAGTAAGATCATCAGAAGGTATGAGAAAAAGAACTGAAGAGAATTAGAGCACAACAGAATAAGAGAAGAAAACAAGAGAAATCAAAATCTAAGGAATATAAGATAATGTCGAGGAACACACTGAGATAAATGCAACTAAACTAAATTGGATTGACGTTTGTAAGTCGGAAGTGTTCGCAGTTGTGCAAAGTGTGATAATAGATGAAACCGCTGTGCCAGATGGGATTTATTCGAGGATTGTCTGGGAGCCAGCGAGGAGAATACAGAGCCTTAATTTTGATCTTTGTCAAAGGAATCGTGCGAGATGACTGGAGGGTTGCAAATGTTATTCCATTGTTCAATAAGTGGATTAGAGGCAACCCTGGTAAGTGCGCATTTCTTGGCTTATGGGTAAAGTATTGGAAAAGGATAGAAGAGACAGGATTTATTACCATCTGCAGAGGAATAAGTTGATTCAGTATTATCAATACAGTATCTAAAGTGTAGCCATGCGTCAGAAACCTTATTGAGTTCGTGAGATGGTGACCAAACGCGTGGATGAGATTGAAACGATTGATGTGGTGTATATTGATTTCATTAAGGCGTTTCATAAGGTTCCAGACGGTCAGCGATTGCACAAAATACGGAGGCATGAGATTGAGGGTGATTTAGCGGTTATGGATCAGGATTTGGCTGGCTGGAAGATGACTGGTGGCAGGTGGTGCTGGTTGGAGAGAAATGTTCACGGCGGAGATCAATTATTAGTAATGTCGAGCAATGATCTGTTTTGGGGGTCACTGCTGTTTTTCTTTTTTTGCAAAGAGGAAGACGCAGAAGGGAATGTCATTGATTTTGTGGATGACACCAAAGTCGGTGGAGTTGGGAATAGTGCTGAAGAATGTTAAAGGTTACAGAGGGGCACAGATACGCTGCAGAGCTGGGCTAAGAGGTGGCAAATGGAATTTAATGCGGAAAAGTGTGAAAAGTAGAAGGAGCAACAGGAATAAAGAGTATTCGGATAATGCTAAGATTATTCGTAGTGCAGATGAACAGAGAGAGATGGGTATCAGTGTACCTGAAAGTTGCCATTCAGGTTGTTAGTTTTGATAAGAAGGCATGCGGTGTGTCAGATTTTGTTACTAACGAAAGTCCTTAAATTTAAATGCCCTTAAATTTGAGGAATCTAAAACTGCTGCAGAGAGTGCGTTCCACGCTCCTACTACCCTCTGAGAAATGAAACTATCTCTCATCGGTGCCCTACATCTACCACCCCTCAATTTAAACCTATTTCCTCTCGTGTCAGTCATCAGCATCAGAGAAAAAAAAAGCTCTCACTGTCTACACTACGTAATCCTCAGATTATCTTGCATGTCTCTATTAAGTCACCGACAACGTTCTTCTCTCGAACGAAACTGCCTCAAATCCCTCAGCCTTTCCTCACGAGACCTTCGCGCTGCACCAGGCAAAATCCTTGCACATCTCCTCTGAACCCTGTCCTTCCTATAATGCAATAATCAGTAGGGTAGGTAATACTCCACTTGTTTCGTTCGACATGGGGATGAAAATAAAAAGTGTACGATAGATGGACTTCAGACATGGACGACTTGAGCAGGGCAACATCGAGTTTCGAAGGGTCTATACTGTGCTGTAATGTTCTATGTTCTGAGTTCTAATAAGAAACTCAGAGATTAAGAAAATATTTCTCTGATGGAATAACAGAATAAGAGCATGAGTACAAAGGAGAATGAGCCCAAAAGACAATGACATCATAACATATCAACGAGTAAGACATGAGGGAATGAGAACTTAATAAAACTATGATAAATAATATAAGAACAGAAGTGAATTAGAACAGGACAGATTAACATAGTAAGATAATGACAACATTAAGCATTATGCGAATCAGAACATAAGTGAACATGAAAATAAGAGCATTACAGAACAGGAATCTAAGATAATAAGAGCGTCAGAGACAACATGATAAGAGCATATGACACACAGAAGGAGTAGAATAAGTACCCGAGACATTGTATGAATATTAAACTCAGAACAGAAGAGAATATAAACACAAAACAAAGGAGAAAAACAACATAAGTGAATACGAACATAAGAGAGGAGGAACATATGAATTTAACAGAACAAGAACACAAGGATGTAAGAACATGGGAGAACAAGAACAGAAGTGCATATAAAAAAGAGTGACAGAATTCGAGATCAAAAGAATAAGAACATAAGTAATGAGTAATAAATATGTGAAGAGGGATATAACGGAAGAAGAGAATATGAGAATGTAAGAGATGGAGAACATAAGAAAATATGACCAGAACGAAACGAAGAAAAAAGAGTTACGAACAGCCTAAGGGAATATGTACAGATGCAAATACGAAAACAAAACACAAGTGAGTAAGCAAATAAGAGCGTGAGACGGAGAGAACAACAGTGAACAAAAACATAAGGGAACAAAAACATTAGACTATAAGTCAATATATGAATAAGAACATAAGGGAATGGGAAGGTAAGACAATGATAATGTTAGAAAATTTGAGCAGTTATATATGAGAAGAAGAACAAAAGGGAAGAAGGTGATAAAGTAAGAAGAATCTATGCGAATAATAAGATAAAAGAATGACAATATACGAGTATAAGAAAATAAAAATAAGAACATTTATGAATATGCAAATATGAATATAGAATAAAACAAATGAGAGTTAAATCGAAAAAACAACATAAGTGAGCACAAAAATAGGAACATAACAGTATAGGATCACAGTGGAATAATTAAACAGGAGAACAGAAACGGAAGAGCATTAGAGAATAAGCACATGAATCAGAGAATTACATAAATGGAAAATACGAAAATAAGTGAATTGGAACATAAATATAGAGGACATACAAAGTACAATAGAGTTGAAAATGTAAGTGTATAAGGACGTACGATGTTACGAGAATAAGACCATCAGAAAACAAAAACAAAGTGCTTTTATGAACAAAAAAAGAAGTTCTAAGATATAATAATAAGAACGGAAAAGAAATCAAGCGATGTGAATAAGAACATAAGAGAGCAGCAACATAGGAAAATAAAAGAAAAAGAGCATAAGAAAAACTCACAAGATCATAAGAGAATAAAAATATCAAAATTAGAGAACAGCAGAATAAGAATTTAAGTGAATAAGTAAATATTATTATTTATGATTAGGAAAAGAAGAACATAAGAGACTAAAATTGGGAGATTAAAATAGAATTCAATGTAATTGAATAAGAACGTGAGTGAGCAGAACGGAGGAACGTCAAGCAGTGAGAACATAAGAGAGAATAACACGGATAATCGTATGAACGTAAGAATTTGAAACAGACAAATTAAGAATATGTTTAATGGCATATGAACATAAAACAATGAAAGCAAAAGATTCGTGTAGAATAAGAATAGTAGAAAAAGAGAAGAAGAGAATTTTAACGTAGGAGGAAACGAATTGACGAGAATAGGAATACGTGAGAATACAACAGAAGGCAATAATAAGTAACAACATAAAATTTAAGTGAATAAGGAATTTAGAGATGAAGACAATAACACTACAAGTGAATAACAGAAGAAGAGAATGAGGACATAAAAGAATGACAACACATGAGAATAAAATAATAAGACAATAAATTAGGAAGAAAATAAGGGAATGAAAAAAACGACAACAAAAGAGAATAAGTACATTAACATTGGAGAATAAGAAAACAACAAAATAAAAACGTTAGTTAATAAAGAAGGAGAATAAGTACAGAAGCAAATCAGATAATAAGTAAATATGCAAATAAAACATAAGGGAATAGGAAGGTAAAATAATAATATCATAGGTGAAATATAACACAGCAGAATAAGACCATAAGAACATGTGCAAATATTCAGGTAAGAACGTAAGAGAATGAAAATTCAAAAACATAAAAGAGAAAAACAACATATCTAAAGACCAACATAACATATCAGGAATATATGAACATTTTAGAAAAACGAACACAAGAGGATAAGCGCACAGGATAACAAGAACATCAAAGCACAAGCGATTCCGAACATGAATACTCAAATTCAAGACCAAAACAATAAGAATAACACTGACTGATAAAATAATACAATAAGGATATAAGGGTAGAACAGAAAACAGAATATCAGAGAGGAAGAACACAGAAATAGCGATTAAGAAAATAAGTGTCTAGGTGAATAAGAGCAATAAAAGAACACGAAGATAAGACAGGATAAACATTAGTGATTAACAAGCATAAGATCATACGGGAATAAGAAAATAAGAACAAAATAGCATTTGCGAACACTAAAATGAGAAACGAGAGAAAAACAGCACAAGACAAGAATAGAAAAATACAGACGTTAGAGCGGACATAAGACAGTAGGAACATTTGAACAGAATAGAGTAAAACACAAGAAAATAAAAACACGCAAAGACAAGAACAGACGAGCATAAGAGAACAAGAACATCTCTAAAATATTTCATGAGCAAAGTAATAAAAACATAAGTGATTGGTAAAATACGCCCATAAAATCATGAGGAAGAATGATGGGGAAAGTAAGAGACAAACAACATAAAGACATAAGAGAATACGAATAGGACTGAATAAGAATATAATATAATGTGAACATAAGTTAAACAGAAAATAAGAAAATAGTTGAATAAGAACACAGGTGAGTGTGACCGCAAGAACAAAAGTGAATTAGAATACACGAAGGCAGCACAACATAAGTGAATATCCGAATACAGACATAAGGGAATGTGAAGGTTAGATAAAAAGAACATAGGTGAATTCGAACATACATCAATATACGAATTAGAACATAGAGAATAGCATGGTGAGTAAATAAGAACCAAAGTGAATGACGAGTTAAAAACATACGAGAATAAGGGAATAAGAACATAATAACATTTATGATCATGGACATAAACGCTAAAGATATAAACATTTTAGAACTGAAGTGAAAAATAATATAAGTGAATAAGAACATAACCGAGTAGAAACATAGAAACATAAGAGACTAGTGGGCGGCACGGTGGCGCAGTGGTTCGCACTGCTGCCTCGCAGCGCGAGAGACCCGGGTTCAATTCCTGCCTCAGGTGACTGACTGTGTGGAGTTTGCACGTTCTCCCCTTGTCTCCGTCGGATTCCTCCGGGTGCTCCGGTTTCCTCCCACAGTCCAAAGATGTGCAGGCCAGGTGAATTGGCTATGCTAAATTGCCCGTAGTGTTGGGGTTGGGTGGGTTGCGCTTCGGCGGGTTGGTGTGGACTTGTTGGGCCGAAGGGCCTGTTTCCACACTGTAATCTAATCTAATCAAATAAGAACATTGGAGAAGAAGACCGTGAATAACAGAATCAGAACATAGACACATGAATGAATAAGATCATGACAGTTAGGAAGTAAGCAAATAATACAATAAGAGCATAAGATTAAAAGCATGAGAACATGAGAGAATAAAAACAAAACAGAGGAAAGGTATAGCAGTAAGAGAACGAGACAATAAGAACATGAGAACTGAATATCATAACAATATAAGACAATAACAACCCAACAGAATGAAACATGAAAAAGAGAATAATAGAACAAGATCCATGAGAATGCAACATAAGCCATGGTGCACTGATATACGTGTTTTTGGCGATAAAGGGCAGAGGCAACAACAAAGGCTGAGTCAAAACCGGAAACAATCACCAACCAGGAGTGTTCTCTCGCAGTTGGGGAGCTCTTTAGTGTTCCAGGGCATTCGGCCTTGAATCTTCGGTTGTCCATCTTACAAGACTAAATGTGAGCTAGGCAAAAATGCAAAGTAGCCGAGCAGAGGCTGCCAGCCAAGTTTGGTACTCATGGGGATGGCGTCAAGCGTAAACTTGGGTTCATGTCACACTACAGGTGACCTCACTACACTGAGATTTCCCTCACAAACATGCACGCAAGTGCAAGCACAAGCGCACACGTGCACGTAAACACATCGGGGCGTGCGCACAAACACACATACACACACACACACACACACACAGCCACAGACCTGGACACTCACACAAACTCTCTCTCACACAAAAGCTCTTCCACATGCGCGCACACATATATCCCCACACTCAAACCCACGCACACACCCTTTCAATAACGTTTTCCCCATTGCACGCACATACACACACGCTCTCATGGACACTCACGTGCCCGCATACACACTCACATGCACACACTCACTTGGTCTCCCCTGCACTCACACATATATAACGTTTTTTTGTATGAATTTGTACTTGCTGCACAACATTTTATTTTGTGCGAAAACTGCATTATTCATTTAAGATTCTGAAAATCCCATTTTAGAAATGCAATCAGTCTGAATGAACATTGGGTCACAGACTTTAACCTTACACCTTCAATGCACTATCTGATCTGAAATGCCATCTATTTTTAAAATTATGTTGATCATATAACTTTAAAAAAATCTGGGATTTACATATGAATGACCTGAAAATAATATGATCATTCCAAATGATACTAGACTAAAGCTAATTTTGTTTAATATTTAATTCCATGTCACTGCAATCTTGTTGCGTTAAATTCTGTGTCTTAATGACGAAGCAGCGTTTCGAAAGATCATGCTTCCAGGGAAATCTGTTCACCTCCAAACTGGTGTTGTGTAATACTAACTTGACCCAATGTGAAAATAATAGAATAACCACATACAGAATAAGCGAATAAGAGAATAAGAATTTTCGAGATTATGAATAAGAGAATATTAAAGGGTAAGAAAAGAGTAAGAACAGAATGCACAATGACCAATAAGGGATTGAGAACATCAGATAATAAGTGCATGTGGTAATAATTTAATAAGAATATAAGAGCTTAAGAAAGTGAGAATATAAATGGAAAAGAGATTAAGAAAAATACGAGAATAAAAATAGAAAAGAATTATCTCTAAAGATAATGAGCACTCCAGAGAAAAAGCACATAATTGAATGAGAAAATAAGGACATAAAGGAAGTAGAACGTAAGTGAATATGCGAATATTAACATAAGGGTACATTAATTTAAAATAAGAAACACATTCGAGTTTAAAATGTAGGAGGAGAATAGCATAGGAGAGTAATAGGATTAGACCTTCAGATAAATGAGACGTCAGAGCATTTATGAATAACAAAATAAATGCAGAAATTAAAATCATAAGAATTAAAGAGAAATCAACATAAGTGAAGAACTACGTATGTGAGGAGGAACAGAATAACATAAGAGAGCATGCTCATAAAATGTGATGGGGATGTGATGGCTTAATTGTATAATCAGTGTCTGTAAATCCAGCGAACCATGACAAAATGTGGAATTTGATTTCAACAAATATTTGGAATCAAAAATCTAATGACTGCTCTATATACATTGCCTCTGCTCGAAATAAAAGCTCCAACTGTCTCACTAATGCCCTTTAGTGAAGGAACTTGTCAATACTTAACTGGTCTGGCCTACATGTGACTCCAGCTCAGTAACAAAGTGCCTGACAATCAGCTACTTGCTGGGCTATTAGGGATGGGCAATAAATGCTGCCACACCAGCGATGCCCACATCCTCATAAAGAATACAGAGAAAAATAATAAGACAAAAACAACATAATATCATATTAGAACAAAGCATTAAATATGAGTTCGAGAGGACAAGATAATAAGAACATAAGTTAAGAAGACCATAAGACGATTTATGATCATGAAAAGAAGAATATAAGGAAACAGTGTTTGGGAGATGATTTGTAGCCCGGGTGCTCATTGTTGTGGTTCTATTCGCCGAGCTGGGGATTTGTGTTGCAGACGTTTCGTCCCCTGTCTAGATGAGATGCTCAGTGCTTGGGAGCCTCCTGTGAAGCGCTTCTGTGTTGTCATCGCTATATCAGCCGGACGAAACATCACAGAAGCGCTTCACAGGAGGCTCCCAAGCACTGAGGATGTCACCTCGACAGGGGATGAAACAACTGAAACTCAAATTCCCAGCTCGGTGAACAGAATCGCAATAATAAGGAAACAGAATCAAAACACTGCAGATACATGAACAAAGATGATAAAGAATATATGTGAAGCGGATTATAGAAACAGAAGGTAGTAAGAACATAAGATAATAAGAGCTTGAAAAACACAGTTTATCTTTTAGACTAAAACCCTAAGAACGTAAGAGGATCAGAACAGAAGAGAATGTGAGTACATGATTAGTGGAAGAAATGAATAAAACACAGAGAAAATAAGAGAACAAGAATAGACGAAAATAGGAACGTTGGAGAATAAGAGAATTAGACCATGAGAAATGAAGATCACAAAAACATAATAGAACAAGACACAACTAAGAATCTAAGATAAGAAAATAAAATCATAATAGTCTACGAATGTGCGAGATAAAGAGAACAAGGCTCGAAGACTGTAACAGAATAAGACAATGAGAATATTAGGGAATGCGTACATAAGTGAATAGGATAATAAAAATATAACTGAATAAGGACATAAGGGATTAAGAACATGATAACAAAAGAATTAAGATTGTATATAACAGTCAAAGAATATTAACAGAATAGATTAAGAATGTAACATCATGGAAACATAAGAGCGTAGGCACAGAAGTGATTCAGAACATCAGAGAATATGACGGTAAGACAACAAAAACATAAAAGAATCGCATCCTTAGTGAATATGCGATTGAGGATATAAATGAAAGCAAAGATGATATAATAAGGACATAAGAGACTAACACAATAAGACCGTAAGAACAGATGAGAATAAGATAATTTAGGCATAAGATGTTTGATGAATATTAACATCAGAACATAAGATTAGAAAAGAAAAGAATAAGTAAAAAACAACTTAAATGAATATGACTGAAAGATCGTCGGAGCAAATGAATATAATAGAATAGGAACAAAAGAGAATAAGAACGTAGAACAAGAAAATAAGAGCTTCAGAGAGTAAAAATAAACATGAATAAAAGAATTCAAGAACAAAATAATTAGAACACAAGTGAGCAATAGCATGAAGGAACAAGGCCATAATGGATGAAGAGAATTTGAGAATATAAGAAAGAAAGAACGTGAGAACATACGAAAATAAAAACAGAACTAAATAAAAACAAACGATAACGACAACGTGACAGAATAAGTACAAAGAAAATACGGTCATAAAACATCATTGATTAAGAACACAAGAGCGTGAGGACAGGAAACAAATGCGAATGAGAACATCAGAACACAAGCGAATCAGAACATATATATGAATATGCGAATGAGAAAATAAGAAAATGCAAATATATGTTAATAGAAACTTAGGAGATTCAGAACGTTGTGAATGAGACTATAATAGAATTGGAAGGCAAGGTCATAAGAAGGTAACAGAATTTGAGCACAAGTGATTAGGTGAACAAGAAGGCACGAAAATGGATTGGTAAGATAATACGAACCTGAGAAAATAACATCATAAAAGCATACGAACATATGAGAATAGGGGAATAAGAAGATAGAAGCATTTATGGATCTGAAAATAAGAACACAGCAGAGTGAAACATAAGATTCAAAGAGAAAAACCGCACAAGTTAATAAGAACATAACGGGTAAGAACATAGGAACGTAAGTGACTAAGAACACAAGAGAATAAGAACATATTGGATCAGGAAGATAAGAGCATTAAAGAATGAGAACACGAATAATAAAATTGAAAAACAAAAGAATAAAAACATAAGTAAATAAAAATGAAGAGAATAAGAGTGCAAGCCAAAGAGAACGAGAGAATAAAAACATGAGAAATATGTATCATAAGAACATAAGACAATGATAATCTAAAAAATAAGACATCAGTAAGTGAATAACCGAATAAGAGTAAATGAGAATACAACATGATCCAATGGGAAGATAATAGAATAAGACAAAAAGAAAATTCGAGAGTAAGAACATAAGATTACTCGAGAGTAAGACCAGCCAATGGTAAGTACAGAAGAGAATATGATAATAAGAATATAAGACATTAAAATGATCATATCATGAGAGAAAAAGAGAATAAGATAATGAGAACCTAAGAGAATAAATACATTAGATAATGTTACAATAAGAATATGAGTGAGAAATAACATTTAGGAATGAGACAATAGGAACAACAAAGAATAAGGACATGCGAATATAAGAAAATAAAAAGAGCACAGAATAAAAACATAAGATAGTCAGGTCATAATTACATAACAGAATACGAAAACAAGAGCGAATAAGAAGCAGAACAAAGTGAATATGCGAATAAAAACACAAAGAAACAAGATGTTAAATAATAAGCACATTGGAGATTGAAAAAGCTAAATGCATAAGAACATAGGAGAGTAAGACAAGAAAATCATAAGAGGAAAAAACAAAGAGCATTTACGAATAAGGAAAGAAACACATAAAATAAGGTCATAAGAAATAAATAGTTTCCAATGCAAGTGAAAAAGACCATAAAGAGAGCAGGGCCACAGGATTATAAGAGAGAAAGAACATACGAGAAAAACAACTTAAGAGCAACATAGAATAAAAGGTTTAAATATGAGAATTAGAGAATGAAAGAATAAGAACTTAAGTGAATAGGTAACTAAGAACATTCATGATTTGAAAGATGAACGTAAGAGAATAAAATCATAAAATCATAAGGGAAATCAATTGAGGTGAATAAGAACGTAACTGTGGCAGATCATATGAGCATAAGGTTGTAAGGACAGAACTGAACAAGGACATGGGAGCATGAAATTGAGAGACGAGATACAGACAACAAGTAAAACCAATATATTTTACAAAATGCCTTGCAAGAACTGTAATTAACATTAGATTAGATGCCCTACATTGTGGAAACAGGCCCTTCGGCCCAACAAGTCCACACCGATCCTCTGAAGATTAACAGACCCACTCATTTCCCTCTGGCTAATGCATCTAACCTATGCGCAATTTTAGCATTGTCAATTCACCTGACCTGCACATCTTCGGACTGTGGGAGGAAACGGGAGGACTGGAAGGAAACGCAGGCAGAAGTGGGGAGAAGATGCAAACTCCACACAGACAGTCGCAAGGCCCGGGAATCGAACCTGGGACTCTGGTAATATGAGGCAGCAATGCTAACCACTGAGCTACTGTGTTGCCCCAAGCTACATTGGACAAGCAGGCAGAAATCTAGCCACCAGGAAACATGAACATCAACTCACCACAAAACTAAATTGTCCACTCTCAAAAATATCCTTACACACGGATGAGGAAGGACACCTCTTCGTCTGGGACAACACATACATCCTAGTACAAGCCAAACATAGGCATGCATGGGAATTACTGGAAGCATGCCTTTCCAACCGGAATTCTGTCAACAATCACATAGACTTGGATCCCAATTACCATGCCCGGAGGAAAAAAAAAAGAAATAATTTCACCATAGGAACTGACGTCACTTCAGGAAATTCCATTACCAATTCGAGGAAACTCAAACATCGAAAAAGAAAATGGGCTACGCCACCAGTAATTCTTTCGAAGATTCACTGAAGTCGTAACCTGGTATGATGATGAAACGTCTGATAACGAACCTTCCAGATCAGCGAGCAAACCTATACCCAACCAAACAGAATAATTAAGTAAGTACATAACAGAATTAGAAAATAGACCACAATAAAATAACAGCATAAGAGAGTAAGAATATAAGGGAATCCGAAACGAACACTAACATGTAATAAAAGAATAAGAACATTCATGAATGAACAGTAATGAGCAAGCGAAAAAGAATGTCAAAGGATAAGAGCATAATAAAAAAAGGATAAGAAGAGAAATAAGAAGATAAGGGAAAATAATTGGAGGGAATAAGAACTGAAGAAGATAAGTAATTAGGAAAAGGAGAGTAAGAGAATAAGAACAATACAGAATAAAAGCAAGAGAAGAACGTAAGACTTTAAGAGAATAATAACATAAAAGAAGTCAAACATAATAGAACTTACCATCGTTGAAGAGCCTCTCGGAAAGAGAGATAGCAGCAAAATCGATTTTCAGACAGCAATGGAGGGTGAAGTGATGTCATGTAAAATCAGTGTATTATGCTAAAGCTATGAAATGAAGAGGGAGCAGGCGAAATTAGACGACGAAAACAAGTTGAATGGCGAAATATCTGAGGAACACTGGAGGACTTTAAAAGAGATACATTACAATGTTCATCGATAGCACATTCCGGTCTAAACGAAAGATAACAGCGGTACGAAGAGTCAGCCTTGGCCAATCAACGAAATAATGGAAGGGATCCAATGAAATGCCCAGGTTTACAAAGAAGCCAAGATTTCTGCGAAACAGGAAGATTGCGAATTAAAAAAAAAACATTAAGCAAGCAACAAAGAAAGGAAAGCTAGATTTTAAATGTAAAGCAAACACAGAATATAAACAGATGCAGGAAAACTGCGATTTTTATAAATATTTGAACCAGAAAATGGTTACTGAAGTGGATGTAACTGCCTTGCAGGATGAGAAAGGTGAAATGATACTGGTTCATGATGAAACGGCTGAGGCACTGAATAACTACTTTATGTCCGTCTTCACAGTGGAAGATATGCCTAACTTGCCAAGGAACAACTTTGAGGACACGATAGACCGTGAGGACCTTAATTCAATTTTTCTCATTAAAGGTTTTATTCTTGAACAATCTAGAGATTCTAAATGTAGTTATGTCGCCTGATCCTGATGGAATACATCCCAGGGTGCTCAAAGAAATGGTAAAAGTTACACTCGATGCGTTAATGATAATTTACCAGAATTCACTGGACTGCGGGCAGGACATGTCATACTGGAAGACGGCGAATATCACGCCAATGTCTGTAAAAACGGTGAAGGCGAAAAAGAAGTAACTACATGCCAGTTAGCTTAATATCTGTAGTCGGGTAAATGCTGGAGGAAATCATGAATGAAGAAAGAGTGAGACATCTAGTGTAATGGGTTCCATTCAGACAGACGCAGTATGGATTCAGGAAGAGAGCCTTGTGTTTGTTATATTTTCTGGAATTCATTGAGGATGAAGCAAGCACGATGGATGGAGGGGAACAGGTGGATGATATGTCCTTGGATTTCCAGACGGCCGTCAATAATGTCGAGAGTGCGGTGCTGCATGTCAGGCTGCATCTGAGAAATAGGACAGTCGACGTTTCGGTCATAAGCCCTTCACAATTTCACATAAACATATGAAATACATAGATATCGTAGAGGAAGTCAAGTTATTTCCGTCGATGGATGAGACTCGGACTAAGATGTCCTCAAGATTAGCAGGAGCAGTTTTAGGACAGAGATGAGGAGGAATCGCTTTCCTCAGAGAGGTATGAACCGAAGGAATCGTCTGCTTCCATGAGGTGGCAGAGGCACCTTCACTAAAAATATTCATGGTTGGGTAATTATGGGTATGAGGAGCACAGACGATGGATAAATCAGCCGTGATCTTAACGAATGTCGGAGCAGGCTCGACGGACTAAAAGGCCCACTCTTGGTCTATTACTATGAATCTATGAAACTAATAAACTATGAATTAAACGAGAAGAGAATAAGAGAACAAGAACGTAAGAGTACAACAACGCAACCGTATAAGAAAATGAGATCATAAGAGACTAAGAAAATAAGAGAATGGAAATGAATAGGAGATTGCGAACATCAGAAAATAAGAGCAGAAAATAATGACCATTTAAGAGAATAAGAACATAAGATAACAACAGATTAGAATAAACGAATGAGTATGTCAAAGATAACCAACATCAGAGAATGTGAAGGGAGATTAATCAGAGCATGAGAAAATAAAATTGTAAGATTATAAGAAAATAATAAAATATAAACATTCGACACGAGAACAGTTTAGGAACTGAAGATATTAAGACCATCATGACATCAGTGATCGATAAGAGAATAAAAACATAAGAGTAAGAGAACAGAACAGAGTAAGAACTTAGGAGAATAAGTACATAAGACCAATGGAGAACAACAACATGAGAGGTGAAGAACTTAAGAAAAAATAGAATAAGAACACAAGACAAAAAGACATATGAGGTTACGACCTGAGACAAAAATGGACACAAGGTAATAAGAACATACGAGAATAAGAATATTATGAATAAGAACATAAGTGAATGTGAACTAAAGAAAAAAAAATAAGAAAATGAGTGAATCGGGACATCAGAAAGAAAAAGCATAAGAGAATAATTCTAATGCGAACTAATGTAAACCCCTCTTCTATACTATCTCATCGTAATGTTTATTCTCATCCAAGGGCTGCTTAAATGCTCCCAATGTGGCTGAGTCCAAGCCTTTACCACTCTCTGAATAAGGAATCTGCCTCTGACATCTATCTTAAATCTGTCACCAATCAAATTGCAGCTGGGACCGCTCTTACAAGACGACGTCATCATCCCAGGAAAACGACTCTCATTGTCCACCTTATCTAATCCTCTGATCTTCTTGAACGTCTCCTCATTGACACGTGCTCTCCAACGAGAACAGACCAATGTCCCTCAACTTTTCCTCATAAGGCCTTGGCTCCAGACCAGCAGAATACTCGTAAATCTCCTCTTCACCATTTCCAGTGCTTCCACATCCTTCCTGTAATGGG
Source organism: Chiloscyllium plagiosum (assembly GCF_037043375.1). Classification (NCBI taxonomy): domain Eukaryota; kingdom Metazoa; phylum Chordata; class Chondrichthyes; order Orectolobiformes; family Hemiscylliidae; genus Chiloscyllium; species Chiloscyllium plagiosum. The sequence continues at coordinate 103,523,361 of NW_028270167.1, read as the reverse complement.
GCGACCAGAACTACACGAAATATCCCATGTGAGATCGCACTCGTGTTTTGAACATTTGCAGCATGACATCATGGCTCCGGAACTCAATTCCACTTCCAATACAAACTAACAAACCATATGCCCTCTTAACAGCACTATCGATCTGTGTGGCAACTTTGTGGGATCGATGCACATGGATACCAAGTTCCCCCTGCACGTCCACACTACCAAGAGCCTTTCCATACACCAAGTATTCGGCCTTCCTGTTATTCTTCCCAAAGTATATCACCTCACATTTATCTGCATTGAACTCCACTTGCCAACTCTCGCCCAATTCTGCTATTTATCAAAATTTCCCTGCAACCTACAAAATCCTTCCACACTGTCCATTACTCCTTCGAATTTAGCGTCATCTACAAACTTACTAAGCCATTCACATACGCTGGCGTCCAAGTCATTTGTAAAAATGACAAACGGTATTGTCCCAAAACACTTGGTTGTGACACACCACGAGTAACTGGACTTCATTTCTTGTTATAGAAAGCGAATTTCGAATCTAAATTACTAAATCACTCTCAATACCATACCTCTGCGTGTTCTTCAAAAGCTTAGGTTGTGGAACCTTTTCAAAGGCTTTACTGTTGTCCATGTACACCACGCCAAGTTCCCTACCCTCATCCACATGCTTGGTCACTTCCTCAAAACATTCAGTGCTGTCTGCCTGTGACGAAACCATGTTGACTATCTCCAATCAAATTGTTACTTGCTCGATGATTATAAATCCTACCACTTATAATCCTTTTCAAATCGTTTCTTCCAACCGACGTAAAGCTCATTGGTCTATCATTACCTGGGTAATCTGGAATGCCCTTCCTACACAAGGGCACAGCTTTTGCAAACCTCCAGTCCTCTGTTGCTAAACCTTCAGACAATGACGACTCAAAACTCAAGGCCAACGTTTCCACCATCTTCTCCCTCGTTTGCCGGAAAATCCTTGTATAAATCCCATCTGGCCAGTGGACCTATGTCCTTTCACAGCTTCTACAATCGATAACGCCTCATACTTACTAACCTCGATGCTTTCTCGTCTAATAGCCCGTATCTCAGTATTCTCAGTGCACTGTTAAGTACTTTTAAAATGTTATGACACTTCCTGCCTTGTCACCCTTGTAGGTGATTACATTATTTTGTTGCCACCCAATTGGAGAAAATATGTTTTGTTCACATTTCTTCTAAAATGCTGCCCTTTACGTTCAGTTTAATCTGGCTGATCATTGATCCCTCCAATAATGGATGATAAAATGCACTATCTTATGCACTATTTCCCTCAATCGATCTCTTTTGAGGAAAACCAGCTCAATCGATTCAATCTCTCTTTGTCACTGAAACTTGCCCCCGAAGGAAGGAAATAAGCCATGAAAAGAGCTTGATGATCCCGCATAGTGAACTCAGTTTGAGTAATTAACACTAAATTGAAGTTGTTAAATTAACAACAGAACGATGATGGCTCTTTCCACAGCGAGAAACAGATGGAGACTGCTGACTTTATCCAGATGATCAATACATGTCAGATGAAGGGCAAATTTCGCGAAGTAAATAATTTCATGGAAAAATCAGGCAATATGTCTTACCGATCCTGCCAAGTAAATGAACTGTCTACTATTAACGGTCCTTGTCCCACTTTGTCTGTGGGTGAACAACTACTGATTAACTATCCCAATTTCATTTGCCAGCACCTGGCCTATTGCACTCTATGCATTGTCAGCGCTGAGCGTGTTCGCTCAGTCGCTAACGGCTCTGCGTCACACCGCGTGCGCTTCCAGCCTCGGTTGACTATCTATGTGGAGATTGCAGATTCTCCCCATGTCTGCGTTGGTTTCCTTTGGCTTCTCTGCTTTCCTCCCACAGAGTAGGAGAATGGATCTGGATGTATTATTTGATGGAAGGTTGGTATGAACATTTTGGGCCAAATGGCCTGTTTCCACAAAGTAAAGATTCTATGAAAAAGTGCATGTCTATTTCTATTGAGCAAAATTAGAGAAACACCAACACATTTCACTTCACACAGTCACGGTTGAACATTTCAATTCAGAAGCCAAATGCATTTTCAATCTATTGCACCGAAAATCAAACGAAACAAAATTAAACGTGGTAAGATAAAACACATTGAGTGCATTGCAGACAAATTTTCCTTAAAAACAAACATTTGGTGCTGCTCAGAAAAAAAGTTCAATTCCAACTATTCCTGTTGTTTTCATCAGGCCAAGTGTAGGAGTAACCAAAATATGGGGTACACCAACAGCATAGAACGGTGGTAATGATTGTTAGGAAATGACGGCTGACGAGCAGAAAATGTCCATTTTGATTACTAATGATAGTTGCGTTTTTTTTGGAGACCATTAATGAAAGGCAATGCCTGAATAAGTTAAATTCTGAATCCTCACACTTCCCTGACAGATGAACGGGAGACTTTGACTCTGCGAAGTAGCAAATTGTTAACGTGCATTACCTCGAGCTACCTTTCATGACTCCATTCTGTGAGTTCGTGTCCTCTTCTCTGTGGCCTGTTCACATAATAGTCTTCTAAATCTATAATCTTGATAATTCAGGGGCATTTTGACGTTCAGTGTCAATCGAGTGACTGCAGAAAATACTAAAAATAAGTGAAATGATGAATTCTACGTTGGACAAGTATTTGTGAAACATCACAGTCTCAACCAAGAGGGCGGTTCCTTAACAATTCCATATCTAATTAATGGTTGCAATCACTTAGCAGCAAGTCTACTAGTAGCAAGATTCATGTAATATATCTTCAAAACATGTTGAATTCGAAGATGCATTTTCACTATTACTATCTTCTGATCCCTCATTTATTGAATGTGTCTGCATCAAAGTTGGAAATATTTCATTTACATCCTGTGAAATCACCTTGGGGATACAAAGACTCAATCTTAATTTTTGATAATGAAGATGCAACTAGCTTCAAGAGGTAAAATCACGCAATTGATAAATCATATTCGCCACTGAGATTAACGGTTCAGTTACCGTAATTAGTATTATGGGAAAAAAAAATGAGAAGGTGCGTTTTGCCAGGAATAATCATGCCCACACAAGCATAAAATGTGCCATTAGCAATATGTCAACAGGAGTATGGTTTTCGTCCTCTCGAGTACTTTCCGGTATTTAAATGAACTCATAGAATCCTGACAGTGCAGAACGAGGCCATTTGCGTAATTCAGTCTGTAATGACTCTCCGAAGAGCATCTCACCCATATCCATTCCTCTCATTCAATTCCCCAAAATTTTCGTTTATGATGACTATCCTGTAACTCTTTTGCCTGTGGGAAGAACCCAGAGTACCAAGTAGAACTACACAGACCAGAGTTATTGCAAACTCCACAGGAACTCCCAAAGTTGAAAGAGGGCTCAAGTTCCTGACAGTGAAAGGCAGCACAGCAAACCACTCAGCCACCCCACTGTTAACTTTGGGAATAAATACGCATATCTGTCTTTGTAACTAACTCTGAATAACTTTGTTTGGGAAACAAACGCTTTCTTGCTCAGCTTGTATTTTTTCCAGTCTCCATCACCTATATGTAAACATTCAGTAATTAAATTGCAAATTGAACAGTGTGTCTCTCTCTTGCATATATGAATGTAACCTTTGATTTGAACAATAGATTAGGAGATTTGCTGTTGGAGTGTATACTGTGAACAGGAAAAATATGAAGTCATCATAGTTCAACTAGACAACAGTGCGTTTCAGTCAGGAGAGAGAATTGAATGATTTAGTTGAACCTGAGGGAAATATGAGAGGTACAACGCTGTGGAGACGGAGAGGTACATATATTAGTTAGGTAAATGAGGAGCTAGAGGTTCAGACGGAATAAGAATGAAAACAAACGAGCAACAAATGAGACAATGCTGGAATTCACTGCTTGTTGCGGTTTTTGAATCAGAGACCCTCAGAAGACGTAAAATTGAATTATATGTGCAACTATAATGCCAAGAAATGGATGGCGATGCGTGAATTCGCGTAAAATAGAATCAGAACGGGTCGAGCTTTCTTCCATAATTAGTAGTGCAGACAGCACCTACGGAAGTTTTTTTTTCTGAGCTGTAGACCTCTATGTTTGTATATTCCATGGCAGAAGATCAAAAAATTGCCTCGAAATATACATATGTACAATGGAGGTGTTTCAGAAATTATACAGCGAAAGTAGGTTTAACTGCAATTGCAGCTGGTTTAGCTGCATCAGTGGACAGAAAGCAGAGGTAATCACACATCGTCATGTGCATTGCTTAAAATGACTAAGATAAATGGTGTGATATTGTTACTTTTATGTCTATTATCTCTTACACCGAAATACTTTGAAAATATATTGTCTTAAGAGCTCTTCAGGCTGTTCATACTATATAAGTGCACCAACATCTTCGAATAAAGTTCACCATACATGTTACAGCTGGCGATAAGTTGCAGAGAGCGATCAGCATGAACGATAAAGAGGTCAGTTCAAATGTCTAGTAACTTCAGAGAATAAATTGTTCTTGAATCTGTTCTTCCGTGTATGCAAACGTATTTATAGTCTGTCCGATGGAAGAGGATGGTAGAGAGGACGAAAAGAGGTGGGCAGTGTCGTTGATAATATCGGTTGCTTTCTGGAGGCAGTGAGAAGTGTAGATGGAGTCAATGAATGGAAGGTTGATCTGCAATATGAAATGGTGTAGATTCACAATTCTCTGGAGTTTCTTTCATCTTGGGAAAAGCAGTTGCGTTGCCACGCTATAATGCATCCCAATCGGATGTTTACTGTGCTATTTTTATAAAACGTCGAATGGAAACTGTATGGACATGCCGAATTTCCTTTGGCTACTGAAGAAGAAGTGTTGCTTTTCTTTCTCGACTGTAACGCTAAAGTGGATGGACTAGGACAGTTTGATGTTCATTGTCCCTGCCTGAAACCTGACGCTGTCGACCATCACCACTTCAGCATATTTGATGTGTGTTCGCGTACTCCAGCTGCCACCTAACCAAAGTCATGTACCACTACAGAATATCGTGGTTGTTCTTAAAAGTGATCTGAGGATTCCACTGAGCTGTCTTCTTAAAAGCACCTCTTTTGATGCAGATGCACTCACATATTTAGTCGGGGGCTCTAAAACAAAGAATCTTCAAGGATAACTAACTGAAGCAAAAAAATGCAAAATTACTAGAGAAAATTAGCAGGTGTAACAATATCTTTGTACACAAATAAAGAGAATACTTTGAGGCGAGGTAAGATTTCCATAACTGGCAACCGCTAAGCAAACGTGAATGTTGTTCTGAAGACCTTTTTGAGTGGTTTGGTTGGGATGATTAACCTACTGCGTGGGGATGGAGTCCAGAAGGAGGGAGAGAAAATGGCAGGCAGCCAAAGAGCCTATTTCGAGCGAGCCATAAAACAAAACCAGCTAGATATGCGGTAATGTGAAAAAGAAATGAAGAATTGAAAATGTATTTATTTACTGAAGGCAAGCTACATGCGGAAATGTTCTGACCATGTAATGCTAAGTAATAGGCTGGCAAAAATGTATTCACACTCAGACTTCGGTGAACTGGATATTGAGTTCTAAGGGCTGTTCGTTGTATTGTAATTATTGTACCTTGGAAAACAGCTGCTTGCAGAGTGACCCTCACAAGACGCTGTCTCAATTTTGCTTTCATTGGACAATTCCATTGAGGATATTGTACAATTTTAATATCACTTTGAAATGTCAGCCTTGTAAAACACCTCAATTTTGTGTTGAGTTTTATGTGATAGAATTATTGGCTTTCATGCGATCAACCGTTAAAGTTGAAAGTCCCAAGGTCATTTCCATCTGAAAAGATACCATCGATTAGAATTCTAATTGTACTGGAATTTTGTGCTGCAAATATTACATTGTCATTAGCTGTGTATCAACTGAAAATGAGGCAACTACTGTTCTTACTGATGCTCAAACACAAAACTTGCATTTTGCCCTTCCAACTGAAGCAAGAAGATCACGACTTAAATCATCTTGTGAAATTCGCAATAAGTGAAAGGAGCATTCTCTCTCACAGAACAGCACATAATGGCATGTTGGTTATAATGTATTTTAGCATTATGATAAAATCTGATTAAATAGAAGAGTAAAATCGCACAGGAGAGAAGAATCCCTTCTGCCTATCAAGTCTGTTCAGCCAAATATATAATACACAGTCAGGAGGCTGGATGAACACAACAAGCCAGGTAGGATCAGGACGTGCATAATTCGACGTTTCGCGTGTGAACCTTCAAGTCTGCGAGTGTTGGGAAGCTGCAGATCATGGAGGTAGAGGGGGCAGCGTTTTGAAATGGGGACATGTGAAGACAAGTAGAGGGTATGACCTTGTTGGTCAACGGGAGGAATGAATCCGTTTGGTGGCAGGAAGAAATGGAAGGTGTGGCGAAGGTGGAGGGAGTCGGGGATGGGAATAAGGTTATCTTAAATTGGATATCTTAGTTTTGGACCCTCAAGGCATTAAGCTACCCAGGTGGAAGATGTCATTCCTCCAACTTAAAGTGGTCACGTTGAGGCAATGGAGGAGACCAAGGATGGTCATGTGGGAAACGGAGTAGTAATGGGAATTAAAATGGACGGTGTCTAGGAGGTTCTGAAGACGTTTGTGTTCCTGGATACAATTCTCACTCAACTGATTCCGATGTTACGTTCAGTTTCCCCGATGTAGAGATGCGCCTGATGCAGTAAACTAGGTTGGAAGAAAGGCAGGGGAATCTCTGTCCCGACGGGAAATACTTTTTGGGGGTACTGGACGGAGGTGAGAGGAGTGGTGTATGAACAGATTTTGCATCTTTTCCGGTTGCAGGGAAAGATTTGTTGGGGTTCACGGGGGTTGGTTTGAAGAATGGCACAAACCAAGAACTGTTGAAGGGAACAGTCCACGCAGAAGGCAAAAGAGGCGTGTGGAGGGAAAGATGTCTTTCGTGATGAGGTCTAGCTGGAGTTGGCGGAAGTGTTCCGTGATGATGCATTCCATGCGGAAACTGATGGAGTGGGATATGAGGGCAAGGTGGGAACTGATTTATTGCATTGGGAGGGGGACGTTAGAGCATTTGAACAGGAAAACAGATGGTGCAGTGGAGCGCTATCTGAATTACAGAGGGAGGAAAAGCACTTTGGTCTGTCGGGGAAATTAAATTGACTCGACTTAACTATTAACTGGAGCAAACAAAATGAGCTTTAATAATTTTAACCTCTGCATTGCAGAGGGACCACATGCACTTGACAAAAATGCCTTGCGCAAGAGCCCTGAGCATAATTCATATATTCGTCATATACTGTTTCTTAACACGCTCTCAAGGACAAAGACTGTGAAGACTATATTTGTTACTCTTTTCATTCCCTTGTTGTGGACATACTGTTCTTTTATTTTTCTCTTGTTTAATGTTTACAAAGTTCTGCAGAGACAAGCTATCCTTCGATTGAGACTTCAGCAAAGTGTCAGAAAGTTTAAATTTCGTAAAGCATTGTCTTTCAAATTTTAGCGGAACTGGATTTCAGAGTAATTGTTAATTTTGTTAATTTTCTATTACATTTTCCCCCTCTTGACATTTTATGACAACCAATACAACAAAACATAGAGTCAGATTTAAAAAAAAATCTACAGAGCCAGATAGCTAAAAGCCAGCGATCTTAACAGCTGTCTGTATTGTAAGGAGCATTTTAGACGCCACATTAAACTCTTTACTCTCTAGTTTTTCCTCCAAAAGTCTTTCACCACTATACAGTCTCCAGGTTCTAGATCGTGCAGCTTCCCTTCTGTTGGTTGGGGTAGTGCTGCTTTCACTTGATTCTGCATTTCGAACAAAAGTGTAGAGAGTTTCATACAGTAAAACAACATCTCATCCTCACAGTGGCCTGTTATCTGTCTTACCTTTGGTCTCGGGCCAATTCCTGTGTTAAGCGACCTACCGATCAAAATTTCCAAAAGTGTAAGATTAGCCCTTCCTCTCCTCCTAGATCTCATATACATCAGCACAATTGGAAGTGCCTTTGTCCATGCCACCCCTAATTCCTCACAACATTTTGTCAATTTATTTTTTCAGGTCGCACTTTCTTTTTTCACTGCCTCACCGCTCGCTGGGTGGTAGACACAGTGTTGTCTCATGTTTATTCCCAAATAATCACTGATCTTGCTGTAAGGCATTATTGACAATTGGTGTCCCATTGTCACTACTAAGCCTTTCAGGGATGCCCGTGTATCTACCAAAAACGATAACTGGGGTACCTTCCACACATATTATAGAGGTAGACATTGACGTATACTTATCATTATTGTACTGAACATATAGTCCACGCTCTCAAATCTCACCGCTCAATATGGGGCTGGGGCATGTTTCAGTGCCCGTAAGGTTGGTAGGAGAGATTAACATTAGCGTGTCTTCATTTCCAAGCATAAGCGAAAGAGGCTTAACTTTACCTTGTGGACTGCCCACTTCCACATCAGCCTTCCCCGTCAGACACCCTGCTGTCCAGCCTCCAGGGCCAATTGAGGCTGTCTGCGTGGGCACTGTCACGCCAAGTGACCATTGCTCCAAAAACAAAGCACCCGCCAGATCGACCTCTGCCAGCGCCTCTTCTGCACTCTTTTTCAGCAGCACCTCCCTCCAACGGCTGGGCGACCATCGGCATCATAATAAGCTGAGCTTTATGTGTTTGTTGTTCAATCTTTAGTTTCCACTTATCCTTCTCTTCGGAAAGCAATTTTTCAGCATGTAACACATGTTGTTCTATCAAATTCAGCTTTCCCGTTTCCCAGGTAATACATGTGCCCTAATCCTTTTTCGGTCTTTCGCCCTTCATTCCTTTGATGAAGCTGTTCCGCAGGTGTGATTCATACAGTGTGATTTCTGCAGCCGTTATGTCTTCAGGTGGTCTCAGTCCACGATGGCGTTATGGACTTCAGTGAGGCCAATAAGGTACTGGGCCACTGTCTCACCTTCTCGTTGTTTACACATTGTTATTTTGGCCATTTCCATTTGCACTGGGAATGCCTCCCTACAGGCGGTTGCCAGCGCTGCAACAAAAGCTTTGAAGTGTCCATTCTCTCCCGCTTGTGGGTCCGTTGATCTGGTATGGACGTTTACGGCTGGCCATGTATCCTTGAGTTTGGTGACATTAACGCCCAGTTTTCGTCCCAGGAGTCGTCTCGTCTCACGTGACGTGAAACAGAACTCGGTACAGACCTTTGTCACTTCTTCAGCGAACGTATTACCTCCAACCTCGAGTGGATCAGGCAACTGCCCATTGGCACTTTCCAAATCCTTCATGGTCCATGGTCTGTGGAAAAGAACTGTGCACCCTTCTGGGCTGCAACTTCAACCGTTTGGGCTTGCAGGACGACCTGGTTGGATGATCGTACGCAAAACCGCTCATCGTCTGACTCATCATCCATCCTGGGGACATTGCGAGCAGACCCTGGATGACTTTCTATCTTGGACTGGCCGTTGTCATTTGGGGCTTCTTGCTTCAGTTTGTTGCAGGTACGATTTGCTATCAATGGTTTAGCAGACCCTGAGGTGGAGTCTGCTGGCTGGAACCTTTGCCAGGCGGATCTCGTAAGGGGGCTGCAGGTCTTGTAGGGCAGTCATCAAGGTCAGGAACTTGAACAGATTTAAGAGACTGTACAGCATCGTTAGGTTATTTCCTGGGCATATCTGCGTGTGCAGGAGTGTTTGTACGCGTATTTGATCTATCCTTTACTTGAGGCTTCCTTTCCCTGATATTAGCCTCAGCCTTCTACATGTTATAAGTACTCAAATTCACAGATTCTATTTTTCCCTTCCTTTTCTCCTTAATTCTCTCTCCTCCACCCTCGAACTCAATTTCCAACTGCCTTTTACTAAAATATCCCCCCTCCGGAAAACCACATTCCTTGATCATTAATTCTAACTGCTTTAGAGACTCTGGGCCATAATTACTTATCACGTAATAATCGTTTGGTTGGCCATTCAAATTCCTCTGAGTACCCTCTTTTTGTTTGCTCTTGCCGGAGCCCATTTTCAGTGTTACTGAAAAAGCGTTCAGCTCTCTCAATTTCACTTACGGTACCGTTATCTTTTTCCTTTTGACTTGCTTTTTACCTCCGATGGTCTCCTCTCGCATTGGGCGGGTCCCCCTCAACTCCTTGGTTTTCATAAACAACGAAACTACGTACCTGGTACGTTTTTGGAGACCCCAACTCAGTTAGTGTTCGTTCCAGTTCGAAAACCACCCTTAAAGTTGTTGTCTCTCAAACACTCTCGAGACGGCAATCCTATTTCTTTAGTTTTGCTCGAATACAGCGTGAGAGTTTACTGAACCGTTTTCCTGATTCATTTATTCGCTTAGAATGAGTCTCTGTGTAGGATTACAGAAGCCACGACTCTTACCCCGACCCGATTCAGTACAGACCCCGGCGCCGGGACGATCCACAGATTCCCAGACCTCTCACGCAGTGGGGCCAATTTAGCGATCGAGATGAAGTAAAAGACCTTCAAGGCGCTGCCGCCTGCACTTCCTGGGAATCTTCAGGATCTTAATCCGTGATGGGGTGCTGGGCGAACCCCAAGTTTACTGTTTTTGAAATTAAATTGACTCGACTCAACTATCACATGAGCTTTAATAATTTTAACTTCTGCATTGCAGAGGGACCACATGCACTTGACAAAAATGCCTTGCTCAAGGGCCCTGAGCATAATTCATATACTCGTCTTACACTATTTCTTATCACGCTCTCAAAGACAAAGACTGTGAAGATTTTAGTTGTTATTCTTTTCATTCCCTTGTTGTGGACATACTGTTCTTATATTTTTCCCTTGTTGAATGTTTACAAAGTTCCGCAGAAACAAGATATCCCTCGACTGCAGACCTCAGCGAAGTGTCAGAAACTTTTAAGTTTAGTAAAGCATCATTTTTCAAATGTTAGAGTATCTGGATATCAGAGTAAATGTTAATTTTGTTAATTTTCCATTACAGGTCGAAATAGGTGGACATCTGGGATGCTCGCGAATGTAATGCCGCCTCGTCCAAGCAAATGCAGGGGAGGTGCAGGAATTGGTAGAATTCTGACATGATCATTCTTGGCCTCCCAACGAACCACACCGCAAATTGAAGGAACCAATCCTCATCTTCCGATTGGGCAGCCAACATCTTGGAGCAGACAACATCGAAATATCCAATCTCAAATAACCACCTTTCCCATACGTGGACTCCCTTCCCAGCGCCGCCTCCCATTCACTCCTCCCTGCCACCAACCAGATTCATTCCTCCACTTGACAAAACAGTTCGTACCCTCCACATGACTTTACCTATCCCCACTTCACCACCGTATCCCTGCAACCACCATTATCTGCAGCCCCCCTGTACCTACTCGTAGTCCTGAAGATGCGTTAGACCTGGAAAATCGACTTCTCCACATCGTGATGCTGCATGGCTGATTGTCTGTTTTTGATTCCAGCATAAGAAGTCTATTTTGATCTTCTCTGCCGCATATATAAGGCAACCAAAAGGAAGCCTACGTTTTCTGTAGGAGCCCTGCAGCTCAGAATGATACAACATTTTCCATAGCCAAAGTAGTACTCTGGAAATTCTCTGAGGTTTCCCACCTCACAATTCTTTGAGAGTAGGAGTTCGGATGTCACATTAATATTGAACAGAGTATCGCTGAGACATCTCCTGCAATACTGTGTTCAGTTCTGCTCGCCCTGTTATTGAACTCGAGAAAGTTCAAATGAGGTTGACAAAGATGCTGCTCTGTGGAAGGTTTGGGTTACATTGAAAAGCTGGATAGAATTGGGTATTTCTTACTGGAATATAAGAAGTGGACATATGAGCTTATAGAGACTTAAAAAATCAAGAGGTGTGTGGATAGAATTAGTGTTGTGTTTTTTGCATTGACTTTCAAGATTCGGGACACATTTTATTGTGAAAGGCTGATGATATAAGAAAATGTGAGGCAATAGTTTCAACAGAGGATGGTTTCAATGTTAAAGGAACATCCGACAGATGCGGCTATACCAGTTCCGATTGGAAATAACAAGTATAAAAGCATGAGAAGGGCTAAAGCATAAAGACCATTAGTAAACTATTGCAAGGGGTCGGTGAAATGTTACACTAATCGAGATGATGCATTCAAGGGACTGTGGAATGTGGCTACACCAATTAGCGGAGTCAGGCTGAAGCTAAAAGATAATTGAGACGGGATAAGATAGCAACAATCAGTGAAGGTAGACTCGCCTGCTGAAGATCAACGTTGGAAGGACGTAATTGTAAATATTTAATCAGCAGTTAGCAGGGTCAGCATGTCAAGTTGCTGGAGACCATTGTGGCAAAATGTGACAGCAGTTACTGAATTAGTAGCTAGCAGGGTTAGCCTGAGATTAAAGACCATGTAGGTAAATTTGAGAGCAAATATCTATCATGGCAGATTAGAATAAGATTAAGTTAAATGCAGTAAAGATTAAAGTCGCAGAAATAGAGAGGTGGGCGGCACGGTGGCACAGTGGTTAGCACTGCTGCCTCATAGTGCTAGAAGCCTGGGTTCAATTCTCGCCACAAGCGACTGAGTGGAGTTTGCACATTTTCCCCGTGTCTGCTTGGTTTTCTTCTGGGTGCTCCGGTTTCCTCCCACAATCCAAAAATAGGTGGGTTAGGTGAATTGGCCATGCTAAATTGTCCGTAGTTTTGGGTGACGGGTTAGATGTAGGGGAATGGGTCTGGGTGTGTTGCGGGTCGTTGTGGGCTTGTTGGGCTGACGGATCTGTTTCCACACTGTAAATAATCTAATCTAATTTTGTAATCTAAAAAGTATTAACAGGAACTAAGCCTGTATATGTCTACTGAGATAACCCGAACTAACACCGTTGGACACGCTGATAAGCTAGAAGGAAACATGATAACAAAAATGCCTCAAGATCAACGGACCCCGAGGTTCGTGGAAAATCAAGCGTTAGCTTGTTGGTTGTCACAGCTTTTGTTTGCAAATAAATTATCTTCTTGAAAACACTGTTCGTCTCCTGGTAGTTCTCAACAATTCTCTACGACATTACCTTTACAAAAACAGTTAGATATGTACATGAATAGGAATGTTTTGTGGGAATCTGGTTTGGGACAGACAAGTCGGACGAGTTTAGTTTACAATTATTTTCGTCAAGCACGAGTTGCACAAAACTGTCTGTTTCCAAGCTGTTTGATTCTGCGAGTCAAGAACTCTATAGCTAACCTTCCAGATAGTGCATCCCAGACGTCCAGCACACGGGTGGTAAGATCTCTTGTTTTCAAATCTTCTGACAATCTCCTGGGTTATTAAACCTGACTTGATCCTTCAACAAATGACAACATTTGCTTTCTATCCATCAAGACTATCTCCCTCGGAATCGTTTGGACTTCCGTCACTAAGCCCCTCAAATGTTCAGAATTAAAGAGAACAACTTAAGATTACGCAGCCTCTCTTCATGGCTGAAACATCCCATCCCTGTAACAGCCTGTTGAATCTGCATTACACCCTTTTTAGTACAACCACGTCTTGTTCTATGAAGCTCTGTCATGTTCTGCCAACCTATTTCACAACTGATGAAGGCCCGCATCCTTATAAAATAACTTGTTGATTTGTCCTGCCAATTTCAGAGATCCCTATGTCTATATTTGTTGATATCATTGAAGGTGTTAGCAGAACTGCAGGCGTGAAACGACTTTCAATTGGAGGAACAGCTCCATTTAATATCTTCCACAGGTACGCTCTTAGAAATAAAATTTTGGACATGTGGACTTCCGCATGATGGCCTCGGTACTGCCATTTTGACAAACATGTGAGACCATATCTTTTTGGATATATTTTGGTGTTGACGTCCGATGATTTCCACAGAGTGTCCATGAATTAAGTGTATGATCGTTTCTTTGTGTGGAATTACTTCCAGGGCCAGCGAAAACATGGTCATAGATGTGATTTGTGACATAGCGATGAGCCCAAATGTGATTCTACAGTGCTACAAAATATATACTTTTCACCTCTAACTCCAGTTACACACGTTTTAAAATTTCAATCAGAATTTCGTGTCCAGATTTTCCAAAATTTACTGTCAATTCTCAGAAATTCCGAATCTAGATTGAAATCATTATGCTTATAACAGTCAAAATCTGAATTTGCTTCAGGGTGTGTGTGGATTCTGTATCATTTCAAGGGTCAGTGTTTTTGTTAGGACCTATATCATTTTACTTGTTTCTATTAAATTAGTGTTGGGCCCTGGTTTCAGAATCTGGATCACTGTAAAGGTTTATGCAAGTTGAAAAATTTCTATCAGTTTCAGGGTCTGTCTTAGTGTCAGTGTTTTATTGATTTCAATTATTTTTGGACTCTGCATAAGTTTATCCCGGGCTGTATTCGTTTCACGGTCCGTATGAAAATTACATTCTGTATTAGATTCAGGGATTGCATTTAATTACACTTCGAAAAGAAGGAACTTATGTCAGTATGGCTTTGTGCAGGGAAGCTGGTGTCTTAAACATTTGGTTCAGCTTATGCGGAAGAGGCACGAGTGTTTGGTAAGTGTACAGCTACAGATATTATCCACATAAACTTTCCTAAAATTTGTGACGCTGTTTCTCATGATTGGGCGGTGTAGAATGTTAAGTCAAACAGGATCCATGGAACGTTTGTATGATTAAAACAAAATTAACTTAATCATCGAAGAAAGATAAGAATATTGGTGGATTTTTGCATAATGGCGAACCCTACCAAATGCTCGAGCGAAATATAGATATATTGGATGGAACACTGTCAAATGGTGGTTAATCCGTTAATATATTAAGTGATGGATCTTGAGGTGGAGTCGAAGAAGTGTGCATAAATTAAACACAGGACCATTAGAAGTATTGAAATACAGAAGGATGTTGGGCTCCAGAAGTGTAAATACTTCAGAGTGGTAACGTAACTGGACAAGGTGGTAAAGGAAACATGTTTGCCTTCATTGGCGGTTGCATAGAGTATAAATGTTGGAAAGCTGGCAGCCGGATGAAACTTGCATTCGGCTACATTTGTCTTGCGGGCTTCTGGTCCCGGTACGAGGAAGGATATGGACCTTGGAAAGTTTACTAAGGTGGTGTCAGGGATTCTGTAGGATTGAACTCTATCACATTTCAGGAGATTTGGGACAATCCAAGATTGTTTTCGCTAGAACATTGGAAGTTGAGGGCCAATCTGAGAGAAGTACGTAATATTATGCAAGACATTGATCGAATGGGTAGTCAAAACCGTTCCCCAGGATGGAAGTATCAAACGGTAAGGGTCATAGATTTGAGGTAAAGGCCCAGGGTGAAGATGCTAAAGGAGATGCGTGAGGTAGTGTATTTTTCACGCAGATGTTAGCTGCCTCAAATGCACGACCAGAGTGCTTGAGAGAATCAAATGAGGTAACAACAGTTAAGTGAGAACTGGATACAAACCTGAAGAGGCAGGAAATAGGGGAATGTTGATCATATGATTCAAGACTAGATTTTATTACAATGGCAGCATGGTTGACACAGGCAAGTTGGGTCTGTTGGTCTTCAATATTCTGTTAGAATCAGGGCCTTTATCAGAATCAATGCAAGCATCACTTTAACGTTTATTATTCGTTTCAGGGCTTTCATGTGTCCCAGACCTGTGCGAGTTACAGGGTCTGTGTTAGGTTCATGATTTTGCATTGGATTTTGGCATATATTTGTTCTGGATCTGTCTTAATTTCATGGGTTTAATCATTTTCTGCGTCTCTACTACTTTCTGAACACGTATTAGTTTTAAAAGACTCGCAATATTTTTCACAAACTATAAAATTCCAGCACCTGCCATGGGATGAGTCAGTATTCTATTCTGTGTTTGCATTACTTTCACAGCTGCAACTTTTAAGAATCATTATCATACTTCTTTTTACCGATTTGCAAAGCAATTTGGAGGTAAGACAAAGCAAACAAATGAAGGAATATACGAGCTGGGTGTATGAAGGTAAATAATTCATTTTGGTTAATAACCTCTCTGTTCGGCAAAGTATTGGAGACGATTTTGAGAGGATTTATGATTACTTGGAAAACCATATTTGGTTCGAGATCGCCAGTTTGAATTTGGGAGGTGCACGTCATGCCTCAAAAGCCTGACTGAATACTTTGATAATGTAAAAAAAATCGATTATGGTGGAACTGTGGATGTGGCGAACATGAATTTTAGCAAGTCATTTGCGAAGTTTCCACATGGTATGCTTATTTAGACAGTAATGAGGCATGAGCTTCAGTGAAGTCAGGCAGCATGGATACAGATTGGCTCGCCCAAAGATGGCAGAGGTTGGTGTGGATGGAATACGTTCAGACTAAGACTCGGTGACCAGCGGTGTTCCGCAGAGAGAAATTCTGGAACTTCTGCTCTTTGTGATTTTTAGGAAACATTTGGATAAGGAAGTGGAAGGGTGGGTTAGTAAATTTCCTGTTGACACGAAGTTTTGTGGAGTTGTGTGAAGTTGTGTACAGTGTGAAGTTTTACTCTCGGTTGCAGCGGGTCATTAGCAGAATGCTGATAACAGGCAGAAGATTTTCAACCTGAAAAATTGCGAAGTGTTTCACTTTGGATGTTCTAATTTGAATGCAAAGACAGGATTAAAGACAGAATGCTTGCGGTGAGGAGGGGCAGAGGGATCTTAGGGCCTGAGCCCACAGGTGCCTTAAATTACCACTCAAGTCAACATTATTGTTGAGAAGGCATATGATGTTTTGGCTTTTATGAGCGGTGGGCTTGTGTTGAAGAGCTGCAAGTTAATGCTGCAGCTCTATGGCGCCCCGGTGAGACTATGCTTGGACTATTGTTTTCAATTCTGTCCGCCTTAATACAGGTAAAATGTGGAAACTTGAGTAAGAAAGTGCAGAGAAGTTTTACGAGTTTGTTCTGGGACTGGAGGACAGGTCTTCTGGAGAAAGTTAAAGGATCTAGGGCTGTTTTCATTGGAATGAAGAAGGATATGTAATGTCTTCATAGAGGTATACAAGATGATGAGACACATTGACAGAGGGGATAGACAGAGACCTGACTATGGTGGAAATATCTACTGAAAGGGGATATAAATTTAAGGTGATTGGAGGAAGATTTATGGGAGATGTCGGAGGTCAACTTTTTGTTTCACAGAGAGTGGTGGCTGCGTGGAATGCACTGTCAGCAGTGGTAGTAGGATTAGATACATTTAGGGCATTTAAGCAACTCTTGGATAGGTACATAGAAGATAGTACAATGAAACATACTAATTTAGTCTAAACTCAGACGAGGATTAAAGCTGGCCACAACATTGTGGGGCTGAAGACCATTACTATTGTCTACCCTTTTAAGTTCGACCACAGACATTAGTGACTCTGTGTGCTATCTAGAGATTGACTTGATGGACATGTTCAGTGAATCATTACAGTTGGGAGGAGACATCTTAGAAAATGCATTATTAAAACGAAACAATCAGAACTTTTATTCGCCAATGCTCAGTGCTTTATATGTTTTCATCTGAAGGTTGAAGGTTCAACGAGTTAACATTTTGTTTATAATAACAAATCAAACAAGCCAGGGTTGTGAATATATATGCAATAAATGTAGAATGAAAAGTAAAGTGCCTATCTCAGAAATTACCCTGTAGAAAATGGGCATTGCGTGGGGGTGCAGAAATGTACACCATGAAGTGGGTGTGGCCATGTTCAATAAGATTGCTTGCATTCAACACCAGAGAGCTAAAATAGAGTTGATGGGAAACATATAGATGAAAAAATCGAAACAATCCATACAACAGCCAAAAAGACCTCATGATCCACAATGTCAGGATGGGAAAACATACACCAAACCAACTCTGCAGCCTTGCACATCTTTGCATTCCAAGTGTCCATCTAAATATATGCTTCTCAATTGAATTTCTCAAACTTTGCAAACGTTATAGAAAAAGGGATTTCACTGTACTTTCGTCATAGGTTTGCTTACATTGTTCAGTATAACAATAATAGTTATAAAAATAACATTTGGAATCTTTTGAGACACCAAGTGTCCCAGCGGTCATGCTTGTCTGCTAATTAAATGCTCGTGACTGTCATTCTTCAGAGTGTTGGAGGACGCAATTCAAACCAGAAAGCATTGGAAATACCGAGCAGTTCTGAAATTGCATTAGGTTGGAAAGGGAATTACTGTTTTGCTTTGGATATGCTTCCTCTTCCTAAACTTGATAGTAATGATTTGCGGACTCCAGCATATTTTTCCGTCAGTTCAATACAGAGAGATTGTCACGAGGGTGCAGGCGACTTCACTCAGAAAGTGCATCAGTCAATGGACAACATAAGAAAAATATACTACACCATATTGGCTACCATTGGTGTTCCAAGTAAGTGATTGTAAACTTTTCCAATGTTATAGATCTGAGGGTTCTTTTCTCCCAGTTAGTTGTACAATTGGTTTACAGTACACATTCATGCCAACAGCGAATGTTCAGTTCCATGAAACTTGCCATGTTGGTCCTTATTCTCAAGTTCTCCCCTTGACTGAAGTGTGGTATTATTAGGCTGAAGCAACCACTTGTGATCTTTGAATGCAATGGCGTAAGGTCTTTAGAGATTTTGGTGATGTTCATTACTTACGTGTGAGGGATCTCCATGCAGATTTCACTCTTTCACCACGGTATTTGACATGTTTCTCCTGTTATGAATTATTATTTAAAATTTTAAGTTCAAATGCAATTTCTGTAATTCAGAAGACTTGATTGGCTTCTGAGTATTCATTCCATTGGGTGATCAATAGTTCGACATGTATTTGCAGATCAGAGCGGTCGAGTAATTCGTAGAAAATGTCTACACTTTCCGATTTCGGGTATTTATAATCTCACCAATTGGTTAATTCTGTTTCATGTTATGAATGGTGGATCATTTTGCAGAATGGTCTACTCTCTGTTCGTCCGTTTAGATTTCTGCTCAGCTAAGCTTATCCCTTCATAAATCAACGTGCAATAACCTAGAGCACAAAGAGGAGCGATGCCCAATGGAAATTTGATGTCAAAACAAAAGGACACCAGCAACACCAACATAAAATAATCTCATGGACACACTGAACAGGTCTGGCTGCATCTGTATTAAGGTTAATCATGTTTAAGCAAGTAAATCAACGTGGAAATTGGATTTATGCTGATTACTTGGTGCAGGTTTGGGAAATTGAAAGAATTAAATAGAAAAGTGAAAAAAGAGAGAAAGAGAAGCATTACTGATAAGAGGAGCGGGAATAAAATGGTTTATACGTGAGCCGAGAATCAGACGTATAGTCACAGAGACCTAGCGCATATAAAAAGGTTATTTGTCCCATCATATCAGTGCCACCCAAAAACAACATTCTCACTCCTCTAATTCCATTTTCTTGCCATTAGCCAAGAGACCACGAGCAAATATATTTAAACATTTGAAAATAGCCCACTGTGCTGCCAAAAGAAAAAAGCCATTGAAAAGCAGACATAATGTTGTGGACATGGGAAATCAACATGAAGTAGATGCAACAAAACCACGCAAAACATAAAACGTCAGAAAACACGGCTCGTCTTGCAGAATCTGTACAGACAAATCACAGTTAATGTTTCTTATTCAGTAACACTGTCTCAGAACTAATCGAAGGAGAGTGTGTGCTACTTCTCCTAACCTAGCATGACTTCACACCCTCAGACCAATCCAGCGCCCCAAAGTGGATTTTTCCCACATAAGTTGCAGTGCTTGCCTATCAACCTCCTCCCTCATCTTCCATCTATCTATATTACAGCCTTGACTACTCAATATTCGGTTTTACAATTTAAGAATATGAATTCAGACCTGCATGCACAGAGTATCTATCTCCTTCTCGCCTATCAGTAGAAATCCCCTCACATTTCTTCACTGCCTCTTTCGGCAAAATCTCCATGCAATGTATGAATTGAATGCATACAGTTTAGAAACAGACCATTTCAATACCAATTCATTTTTTTTTTGCAGTAAACCTGGTGGCAATTGCTATCCTATCCCGGGGAAGGTGCGGCCTCTCAGCCTGCACCACTCGCTACTTGGTAGCCATGGCAGCAGCTGATCTAATGGTCATCATTGCAGAAGTAGTGCTGAGGCAATTCAGGTATTATTATTTCCCATTATGTTTTCTCGACATCACTCCAGTGTGCAGTGTGACCTATTTCTTGGCTCTTGCAACTGCCGATTGTTCCGTCTGGTATACCGTGACTTTTACGTTTGATCGATTTGTCCTCATTTGTTGCCAGAATCTGAAAACAAAATATTGCACCAGCAAAACTGCAGGCTTGGTTTTAGCGACAACCAGCCTTCTGCTTTGTTCCAAAAACGTTCCATTCTACTTTGCATATGAACCTGGAATGATCATTGACAACGTACCATGGTATTGTCACACGAAACCAAGCTATTACTCTGATCCTGCATGGTTGGGATTTGACTGGCTCGATACAGTTTTAACGCCATTGCTCCCGTTCACTTTAATTCTCCTGCTTAACGCTCTGACAGTCCGATACATTTTAATGTCTAGTCGAGTGCGCAAGTGTTTGAAGGGTCACAGCAAGGGAAGAGACATCGAAATGGAAAGCCGAAAGAAATCAGCAATTTTACTGTTTACTATTTCGGGAAGCTTTGTACTTCTATGGCTAAACCGTGTTATATATTTCATATGCTACAGAATTACAGGAACTGATCCCTTGAATTACAACAGTTCATCGTATGTCTTTGGAGAAATTGGATTGATGCTGAGAAATTTAAGTTGCTGCACAAATACAGTAATTTATGGAGTGACCCAGGCTAAGTTCAGGGAACAGCTCAAGATTGCAGTGAAGTATCTGTATACAACAATAATTCAATTTCTCACTAAACAGCACAATTGAAATTACTGGAAACGTGGTTCATAATTACGACGTGCTTCGTAGTGCAGCAATACCGTAGAAAGTTGAATGGTGGAAAGGTATGAGTGACGAGATTTCTACATCCTAAACTTATACACTTGAGTGTGAACAATATGTCTATCCTCAACACTCAGCAACGCCGTCGAGGTTTTTCGTATATGTTGCCCTTCCTTTGCACTCAGCTTGCAACAGCCTCAGGGGACTGAAGAATATAATTCTTTTACCTTCAGTCTGTTTCACACTTTCTCCTCCCTGTGCTCTGATATCGTCGACTTGAAAGCCTTTGTTACTACACCAAATCTTTGCAACGCTCAAAGTCTTGCAATATTTTTAAAAAGTGTAATATTGCCAGCCCTCATCCGACATTTCAGATCTTGCAAAACTCTCCATCTCTGTATAGCTGACGTTTCGAAAATGGAATCCACATTTATGTCCTCCAGCACTGACAACCTCCCCTCCAATATCCCCGACAGTTTCCTGTTTCATTTAACATCTTCAAGTAATGCAAATCTTTCAGTTTCTAAGCCGTGCCCATCTCTTAACAATATATGTCGCAGTAACAATGAGAAATTCCTGCAAAAAATGGCTTTCAGGGACATTGCAACATCAAAAGACACGCACAGACTCTATCACCAGATAAAATATTGCCACTATCTGCAGATTCTCCAGGCTTCGTTATCATCTCTAGACCTTGTGGTGGCCCACAAATTCTGTCGTCTCATCGACTGTCAATATCCTTCACTATCTGTCTTACTCTTTCAGAACCTGTATCCTTTCCAATCAATCTCATCTCTTCCAGCTCACTTTCGCCTCCATTTCTGTAAAACCACGATAGATTTCTCTGTATCTCTCTACATTTCTGAAAGCTCATTGTGCCTCGAAAACACTCGCTGTTTGTTTGTTGCATGCTCCAGTCGCTACACTCAGTTTGCTGACTGTCATATTTTACGGCTCTGTAACCCCGAGTCTCTCTGTGTCATACATTGCAATCAACCAACCTTCCTTTTTTTCATCTTCTAAAACAGTGCCCATTCTCATTTCATATGAAAACTTACATGGACACAACAATGTTCCCATTCAATGTAATCGTCTCCTAAGTTTCTCCAACCTTCCTAGTCTTTTTAATCTCCGCCGACAATGCAACCCACCTTCTATCTTTGATATAACTCATCCCTTCAACATCACATTTCTTTCAACTTTGCCGGATCCTTAATGTTCCTGAGTTAACTCGACACCGTTATTTTTTGAGTCCTTTAATGCTTAATATATTCACAATTGGTGGACATGTGAGCGCAGGTACCTAAGAAGTTCCTTCCGAAAAGTATCAGCGAGTCACAGATCCACAAAACACAGAAACAGCACTTTGAATGCTTCTCAACAAAGCTACATGACGAAGGAGCAGCGCTTCCTTTGTACTTCCAAAAAGACACGTTGAACAAAAAACCTGATGTCATGTGATCTTTAACTTTGTACAATCCAGTCCCACACAAGCATCTCTAAAATTGCATAATCAGTTTGTGACTTTAAACAATAGACAGTTCTACAGGAGGATCATGGAATTCAAATTCGAGAATGTGAAATCTTGGATCAATCAAATGAAGTAACTTGAATTCAATCACCTACTCCTCAGTTTCTCTCATGCAGTTGCTCATTAAAGCGAAATAATCAGTGATGCAGATGAGATTGCCTCCCATGATTGTTTTGCATTTGAAGAAAGAAATATAACTGAGCACTCCATGCCCAGATTATCTTGATTATCAGATCAACTTGGCAGGAATTTCAGGACATGAGCATTGATAAAGAAACATTACTTCCTACTTTCCCCAGTTATTTGATCAGAATCACACGTGCCAATGTAATCCATATCATTCTGTACCTACATCAGAATTTCCTCAATACTTCATTACTGTATCACTTTCTGGTATCCAGAATTAAGAATTAGTAAGTATTGGACATGGTTAAGAAGCGTTTACAGAAAATGAAGCAAGGTTTATACAATTCGAACTTCTGCAATAGATGGGGAAATCTCAAGTTGTCTCCTTGAAAAATAGAAGGGTCACAGGAGAGATCGAACTGAAATATTCAGAACTGTGAGAGGAGTGCAAAAAATGTAGAGATTGTTCACGAAACCTGAAATGATTATCGAATCATCGAGTCATACTGCACAGACACAGAATGTTTGATCCAGCCCTTCCATGCCCAACCATAATTCCAATCTCAGTTAGATGCCACTGACTGTGGTTGGCCCTCACCCCTCCACACGTTTGTTATTGGTGTCCTTATCTAAAATACTTTAAACATTGTAACTCTACCATATCCATCACTTCATCTGAAAGTTCAATCCACATACTAACTACTCTCTGCAAAAAAGGCTTTGTTTCAGTTTTAATTCTTTCTCCTCTCCATTAAAAAAATCGGAATACTTTCGAATTGCCCCGCCTGAGGGAATATAAAAACTGTTGATAATCACATTATCTATGCATATCATTATTTTATAAGCCTTAATAACATCACCTGTCAAGTTCCTACGCTCCACATAATGCATCTTGTGACAGTTTTAGGAAGAAAATTCATGGGGCAAAGATGTAAATAAATATTGATACGTAATCACATTTGAATAAGGCGGAATTTCACGTTGTCAGTGTTTTGCACAGGGAAATCTTGGATCTGAAATAATGTACGAGTCAACAGAAACTCTGAAGAAGCAATTGAACAAATCTTTGAAAGCAATGACGTGCAGTATTACGGGTGACAGCAGATTAAAAGAATGTTCTCACATGGTGAATTCTTAAAATCAGGTTTGGAAATGTTGAAGGAATTATCTCAGTCTGGTTGGACAATTCATTGACATGCGGGAAACCGGAACTGAACAAGAGGTATTCTTTTTCGGATTGTCAACGTTTAGTCAGTGGAATTCCACACGGTTCCGTGATCTAAACTATTTGCAATATGTATTAATCAATTGGAAGAATTAAGTAAATGCACCGTAGTCAAATTTTCAGATTGAAAAAAATAGTTGTAAAATTAAGTTGCAAGGTAATAAAGTTTGCACAGTGATTTCGATTGGTTATGTAAATTGCATAAAGTTGACAAAGGGACTATACTTTGAAAAAATGTTGTCCATGGTGGAAAAATAAAAGGAGCAAAATCATGATGATTTAATTGTGGAAATACTGCAGGAATTTGCAACACATCTGGACGTCGGGTCACTCGCGCATGAAACAATGAAAACTAACACGTGTAAAGCAAGCAATCAGTAAGGCGAAACGAATATTGATTCTTATACGAAACTGGTTGTATAATTAGAATGCAAAGTGCGAGGGAGACCACCCGTGGAGAATTGTGATAGGATTCTTGGCAAAGACCAGGTGAATAACAAGAACATTTTCCTACGTGTGGATGACCTAAAAATTCCAAGGAGTAATTTTTAATGAAAACAGAGGCAATTTTATTTCACAAACACATGGACGTGGACTGACCTACTAGAGGAAGGAGTGAGTCCAGGTACATTTATAAAGTTTACTCACATTGGATAAGTAAAGGAAAGGGAAATTTTCAGAGGGATTCGCATCAAACTCAGTGAAGTAAAACTGCTGTGGTTTTGGGAACAAAAGTGGTCGTTCACAAATGAATCATAAAAGGCAAAACATAGAACGTCATAACGCCCTTCGGCACTCGATGTTCCGCCGACCTGAGATACAAATGCGAAGCTCATCGAATCGACACTATTTTCTTATCATCCTGTGTTTATCCAATCATCATTTAAATGCTCGTAAATTTAATGATTCTCTTGCTGTTACAGGCAGAGTGTTGCATTCAGTTAAATCTCTGCGTAAAGAAAATACCTCTGACATCTATCATGCCTCTGTCCCTCTCATTTTTAAGCTTTGTCCCTTCGTGCTAGACATCACCAACCGAGGAAAAATGGCTATCTACTGTCTACCTTATCTAATGCTCTGATCATCTGGTATGTCTCTATTAAGTCACCTTTAAACTTCTTCTCTGTAACGAAAACAGCCTCTAATCCCGTAGACTTTGCTCATAAGACCTTACCTGGTAAATTTCCTCGGCACACTTTTCAATGTTTCCACGTCCATCCTATAATGCAGTGAGCAGAACTGGACGCAACATTTACGTACGACAGCATCAGAGCTTTGTATAGCTGAAACATGACCTTATGGTTCAATACTCAATCTATCGACCAATTAAAGTTACAAATCTTATGCCTTCGTAATATACCTATCACGCTGCATGGCAACTTTCAGGTATCTACGTACATGGACACCTAAACATCACTGCTCAACCACACGACCCTGAAACTTACTATAAGCAGAGGTCCCTGTCTTCCTGTAACTCCTTCTGAAGTGAATCACCTCGCAATTTTCCGCATTAAACTGCATCTGCATTCTTTGCCCAAATCTGCAGCTTATCTATGTGTTTCTGTAACTCTATTATATCCTTCAGCACTATCCACAACTCAACGGACCTTAATGTCATCCACAAATTTACTCGTCCATCCTTTCATGCCCTCATCCAGATCTTTTATAAGAATGTCAAACGTCAGTGGCCGCAAAACAGAGCCTTGTGGTACGCCACCAGTAACTGATCTCCACGATGAACGTTTCCCATCAACCACCACCCTCTGTCTTCTGTCAACCAATCACTGATCCAAACCGCTACATAACCCTCAGTCCCACGCCACCGTACTTTCTGCAATAGAGTTCCCTGGGAGCCTTAGCGAAGTGTTTACGAAAATCCAAATGCACCACAACAACTGCTTTAATCAACTTCTGAAAGAACTGAAGAAGATTTGGAGAAACGACCTAACTTTCACAAAACATTGTTGACTGTCCCCAATCCAATTACCTGTTTAGAGATTATTATAAGTCTTGTTTCTTACAATCCTTTTCAACACTTCAGCCACAACTGAAGTAAGGGTCGCTGGTCAAAAGTTAACTGGGTTGTCTCATTTCACCTTATTGAACAAGGTGACAGCATTTCCTCTCTCCAGTCTTCTGGTATTACTCCTCTAGACAATGACGGAATAAAAAGCAACACCAAACTTTCCGTAATCTCCACCCTAGCTGCCCATAGAGTAGCAGGTTAAATCCCATCCAGCTCAGCGGATGTATCTATCCTTACACGTTCCACAATTGCTGACATCACCTCCTTGTCAAGCTCAATCCCGTCTTGTATAATAGCCTAAATCTCAATATTCTCCTCCACAACATAAGATTTTTCCAGTGGCAAAACTGACGATGCACATTCAGTCAGTGTCTTTTCTACTTCCGCATACTCCACGCACAACTTCCCACTACTGTCCTTGACTAACCCTAAATTTTCTCTTGTCATTCTCTTAGTTCTGACATACTTTAGGTTTTTTCTTTGCTCCTACTTATCAAAGACTTTCCATGGACCCTTCTGGCCCTTCCTAGCTCTCTCTTTACGTCTTTGTTGGCGAACATGTAATTCTCAACTGCACTCAGTGAGCCTTCACATGTCCTCTTTACGTCAGCTCCATTCATCCTTTTGACAAGAGATTCAACTTATTTCATAAAACACGTCTCCATCAGTCGATCACCTCCTCCCTGCCTGACATGTACATAATTATCAAGGGCACGCAGAAGCTGTTCCATGAACAACCCACACATTTCAATTATGCCCATCCCAGAAGTTGCCTTATCCAGTCTGTGCATTCGATGTCACACCCATAATTACCTTTCCTCTCGCTGTAACTCTTGTCCTGCGTATCTACTAACCCCTTTCCGGTGCTAAAGCAAACGTAAAAGAATTGTGTAGGAGAAAGTCATGATTGCAAATTGGTGGAGATCAGAGTCTCGAAACTGAGACTGCCGATGTTGGACATCAGTGTAGCGAAAATGAGGACTGTAAATGCTGGAGATTAGAGTCAAGAAAGTTAAGTAACATATTACATCAACTAGTGTTGTAGTGTTTGGACTCAAAACTACTTCTCAAAAAGCATAGAATTTAAACACAGCACGACAGAGCGGTCAGCAACAGTGGGACGTGCCACTTTTGTCCCCTGACTTCCAGGGTGAACACTTCAACTCTCCCTCCCACTCGACCCAGGACATGGAGGCCTGGGAGCACCTCCATCGCCTAATCCTTCACTCTCAGCGCCAGGAGGAGAACACATCATCTTCAACTTTGGGACCCTGAAATCACACGGAATTAAGAATCTCACCAGTTTGCTCATTTCCCCTCCCCTAACTTATCCGGGTTCAAGCCTACAATTGGGTCACACCCACGCGGCCTGTCCTTGTCCTTCCCATCTATCCACTGCACGATCGTTGCCTGTCCATCGCATTCTCCCCACCTTCACTCATCTATTGAGCTACCATCCTTCCAGTGTTACCCCATCCATTTATCTCGCAGCTCCACTCAGTGCACGAGCATCATTCATGATGAAGGGATCATACCCTAAGTGTCGATTCTCCTGCTCCTCTGATACCGACTGACCTGCTGTGATTTTCCAGCACTGCACTCTCGATTCTCGTCGGTCTGAACCTGTTGTAGCTTATCGGTCTATTTTCCACTATCCTCACAAACGACAAAAAGCACCTCACTAGTGAATACAGAAGGAAAGTATGGATTGAGATCTTCGCCTATCTCCTGCGACTAAAGGCACAGATTTCCATGCAGAGAGACAGAGGTGGGATAAAGGATTTGGCGAGTTGCATTACTGGTTCGAGAAAATATCACAGCTGTGCTGAAGGACAGCATTGTGGATGACTAGAGCAGTGAGGGATTTTGGGTAGAGCCCCGAAATAGGAATGGTGAAGACAGAATGTTAGGGTTGCATATGCCTCGTAACAGCGAGCATGAAATGTGGGAACACAAATGTTGACAGATAATGGAAAGATGCAGGGGCAATAGAGTGATGGTGATGGGACTTTCATACTTTTCCCAAAATTAACTGGGATTCATATAGTGGTCGAGATCTCAATGAAGCAGAATTTGTAAGGAGCATCCAGGAGGGTTTGATAGAGCCGTGTATACGACGTCATACTCGTGAAGGGGACATTATGCACCCGATTTTGTGGAATGAACACGGCAGGCTGTTGAAGATTCAGTAGCTGAATACTTTGGCAATAGTAATCACAATTCCCTAAGTATCAGAATTCTCATCGAAACAGACAGCAATGGTCAGAAATGAAGAATGCTAAATTGGGGGAAGGCCAAATATCTAAATGATTCAGCAGGAGCTTGAGCATTTGGATTTGAAGCAGCTCTTTGAAGTTAAATCCGCATTTCATATGTGGGGTGGCTTTTAAAGAGATGTTGGAGCGCGGGAAAGACATGCCCCAGCGAAAATTAGGGATACAAAAGGCGACATTAGCGAACGATGAATAGCAGTTGAAATTGTGAGACCATCTAACAGGAAAAAGGAAGCATTCATATGGTTAAGGCGACACATGCAGATTTCGAAGAATATTGGGAAAATAGGACCAATCAGAAAAGATCAGTTGAAGGATCAGTAATGAGTTATGAAATTTCTTTAGTAAACAGAATTAAGGGAAATCATTAAGTTTTTTATTCGTACATGGGAACGAAGAGAGTAATAGAGAGTAATGGAAAATAATAGAGAAAGGGGTTGACCTCTCAACGACAAAGGAGGGAAGATAAGTGTGGAGTGAGAGAAAAAGGGTGCGACACTTAATAAATACTTTGAGTCGCTCTTCACAAACGAGAGGGACATGACATCTGTTGAGTTCGGAATTGATGGTTGATTACTCATATTCAAGATGATATAAGTAGGGAGGAAGTGTTGCCTATTTTCAAAAGTCTCCAAGTCAGCATGGGATGCCGAGGGAAACCAGAGAGGAAATACTTGGGCCTTCAACTAATGCCTTTGCAGAATCCTTGAAGACGGGTGTGTTTCCGGCGGACAGAAGTTTTGTTAATGTTGCATCCTTCTTCAATAATGGTAAAATGATTAATAATTTATTCAGTTAATTATAAAGACGAGAATCTAATGTGAATGAAAGCGAAGCTAGTGAAGAAGGAACTCGGGGTAGAATCTATATGCGTTTGCCAAGAAAGTAGGCTTATCAGTGTTAGGCAGCATGTTTTGTGCAGGGAAGGTTACTTCTTAATAACTTTATTGGATTATTTGAGGAAGTGGAAAGGTTGATTGGCGAGGGACGTGCTGTAGTTGTCATATACATGGATATTAGGAAGGTGTTTGAAAATGTTTCCCATGGTAGGCTCGTGGAAAAAGTCACCTTGCGTCGGGTTCAGTGTGTACTAGCTAGATGAATAGAGAACTGGCTATGCAACAGTAAACAGAGAGTATTTGTGGAACGGAGTTTGTCAAAATGGAGGATGGTGACCAGTGGTATTCGACAGGGATCAGTTCTGGGACCACTGTTGTTTGTGATATGCATAGATTATCTAGAGGAAGGCGTAGGTGGCCTGATTAGCAAGTGTGTAGATGACAGTAAGATTGGTAGATGAGCAGATCTTGAAGTGGATAGCCAGAGAATGCAGCAGATCATAGATATATTGGAGAGTTGGGCATACAACAGGCAGATGGAGTTCAATCCGACCATATAGGAGGTGATGCATTTTAGAAGACCAAAGTTTAGCGCTAACAATAGAGTAAATGGGAAATTCCTAGATAAAATTGATGAACACATAGAGATTTGGTTGTTTAGGTGCATTGTACCCTAAAGGTGGCTATGCAGGTTTAATAGTATTCAAGGAGGCAGACAGCGAGCTTTCCTTCATCAGACGGGGTATTGCGTACACGATATGACTGGTCATGCTACAGTTCTAGAGGACTTTGAAATACTGCGTATTCCAAATTGGCCAAACTTAGAATACAGTTCACAGTTCTGGACACGACATTACCGTAAGGATGTCAATGCTTTGGCAAGGGTGCAGAGGAGGTTCACCAGGATGTTGCCTGATATGGAGGGCGCTAGCAATGAAAGAGATTGAGTAGATTAGAATTGTTTTCATTCGGAAGGCGGAGGTGGAGGAGAATTGGTTTGAGTTGGCATAAACATGAGTGGTATAGACAGAGTGGAAAGTAAGAAGCTTTCTTTCCAAGACTTGGGGAATCAATTACTATAGGTCAAGAGTTCAAGGCGAGGGGAATATATTTGAGGGAAATATGCCGGGAAAGTTTTTTTTAAGCAGAGAACGGTGGGTGTCTGGAATGTTTTAGCAGCAGAGATGGTAGAGGCGGCCAAGATATCGTCATTGAAGACGAAACAAGACAGATATATGAATGGGCAGGGCGCGAAAGGACACATCGTCTTGCAGAATAGGCAACATACTTAGGTAAGTAATAATTTATCAATAATTTGGATCGCGACAAGCATGGAGGGCCAAATGAATTGTTACTGTGCTGCAATTTTCTTTGTTCATTTTTCGTTAATCTTTGTTGTGCACTGTTACTGATAGACACGATTCTCACTCAGGACAAACTTCTCTTTTTCTGACAAATCTGGAACTCCTTGCAGTATTCCCTAATCTTACCATCCAAGGTTTATTTTTCATGTCTCCATCTTGCTTTCCTCAGTCCATTCTTCAGTTACTTCCGGGATATCTTGTAACCCTCTCGAGACCTCCCTGGTCGTTGCTTCCAAAATCTTAAGTAAACTTCCTTTATCCTCTTGACTGCATGTTACAGATCTCTTGTCATTAATGGTTCCTTAACCCTACCATTTCTTCCTTTACTCACTTGACAAACCTATCCAACACTCGTTGCCAGCAGTCCATAAACAAACTCTACATTTCGGTCGTGCCTTTCTATTAAAATGCCTGTTCTCATTTTGTGAATGACAGTTCCTATCTCATAGCATTGTAAACCCCTCCCCAAATTAAAAGTAAGTCTCTCATCGTCTGCACCAATCAGTCTCCATGACTATAGTAAAGATCAGAGACTTTGTTCATTATCGCTGAAATACGACTCAATCAGAGATCTAACCCCTGACCTGCTCGTTTCCAAGCACCAATTCAAATAAGACATCCCTCCCGATGGCATAACTACATTAGGAGTCAAGTATCTTTCCTGATGCACTGAACAAAGTCATTTACATTCAAAATAGTTGCACGAAGGAGGTTGTAATGATTAGACAATAGACAATCGACAATAGGTGCAGGAGTAGGCCATTCAGCCCTTCGAGCCTGCACCGCCATTCAATATATTCACGGCTGATCATTCCTAATCAGTATCCTGTTCCTGCCTTATCTCCATAACCCCGGATTCCACTATCTTTTAGAGCTCGATCCAACTCTTTCTTAAATAAATCCAGAGACTGGGCCTCCACTGCCCTCTGGGGCAGAGCATTCCACACAGCCACCACTCTCTGTGTGAACAAGTTTCTCCTGAGCTCTGTCCTAAATGATCTACCCCGTATTTTTAAGCTGTGTCCTCTGGTTCGGCATTCACCCATCAGCGGAAATATGTTTCCTACTGCCAAAGTGTCCAATCCTTTCATAATCTTATACGTTTCAATCAGATCCCCTCTCAATCTTCGAAACTCAAGGGTATACAAGCCCAGTCGCTTCAGTCTTTCAGTGTAAGATAATCCTGTCATTCCAGGAATTGACCTCGTGAAACTACGCTGCACTCCCTCAATACCCAGAATGTCTTTTCTCAAATTTGGAGACCAGATCTGCACACAGTACTCCAGGTGTGGTCTCACCAGGGCCCTGTACAGCTGCAGAAGCACCTCTTTGCTTCTATACTCAATTCCTCTTGTTATGAAGGCCAGCATGCTATTAGTCTTCTTCACTACCTGCTGTACCAGCATGCTTGCCTTCATTGGCTGGTGTACAAGAACACCCAGATCTCTCTGTATTGCCCCTTTACATAAATTGATTCCATTGAGGTAGTAGTCTGCCTTTCTGTTCTTGCTACCAAAGTGGATAACCATACATTTATCCACATTAAACTGCATCTGCCATGCATCTGCCCACTCACCTAACTTGTCCAGGTCACCCTGTAAACTCCTAACATCCTCATCACATTTCACCCTGCCACCCAGCTTTCCTATTAGCCAAACAATTTTCAATCCAATCTCAAACTTTGCCCCCAATACCATGCGCCCTAATTTTACTCACTAACCTCCTGTGTGGGACTTTATCAAAAGCTTTCTGAAAGTCCAGGTACACTACATCTACTGGATCTCCCTCGTCCAACTTCAGAGTTACATCCTCAATAAAATCAAGAACATTAGTCAAGCATGATTTCCCCTTCATAAATCCATGCTGACTCTGTCCTATCCTGTTACTACTATCCAGATGTGCAGTAATTTCATGCTTTATAATCGACTCCAGCATCTTTACCACCACTGACGTCAGACTAACTAGTCTATAATTTCCTGCTTTCTCTCGCCCACCTTTCTTAAAAAGTGGTATAACATCAGCCACCCTCCAATCTTCAGAAACCGACCCTGAATCTATTGAACTCTGGAAAATAATCACCAACGCATTCACGATTTCCCGAGCCACCTCCTTCAATACCTTGGGATGCAGACCATCAGGCCCCAGAGACTTATCAACCTTCAGATCTAACAGTCTCTCCAACACCAAATCCTGGCAAACATAAATTCCCTTAAGTTCAGGTCTTCAGCCACTGTTACCTCAGTGAGATTGCTTGTGTCTTCCCCAGTGAACACAGATCTGAAGTACCCATCTAATTCCTCTGCCATTTCTTTGTTGCAAGTAATATATCCCCCTGTTTCTGTCTTCAAGGGCCCAATTTTTGTCCTAACCATTTTTTTGCCTTGCACATAGCTAAAACAGCTTTTACTATCCTCCTTAATATTCTTGGCCAGTTTACCTTCGTACCTCATTTTTCCTCTGCGTATTTCCTTCTTGGTAATCCTCTGTTGCTCTTTAAAAGCTTTCCAGTCCTCAGTTTTCCCACTTATCTTGGCTATGTTTTACTTTTTCTCTTTTAACTTTATATGTTTCTTTACTTCCCTCGTCAGCCATGGCCGCCCATGCCTCCTCCTGGGATCTTTCTTCCTTTTAGGAAGGAACTGATCCTGCAACTTCTGCATGATACACAGAAATATCCGCCATTGTTCCTCCATGCATTGGTCTCTGACCAATGCTGGTTCGTAACACAATACCAGATTCAGAATTGCCTTCTCCCTGGTCGGCTCCAGCACCAGCTGCTCTAAGAATCCATCTCTGAGGCACTGCACAAAGTCTCTTTCTTGAGGCCCAATACCATCCTGATTCTCCCAGTCTCCCTGCATGTTAAAATCCCCCATAACAACTGTAGTGACATCTTTGCGACCGGCCAATTTCAGTTCCTGATTTAACTTACATCCGACATCCAGACTACTGTTTGGGGGCCTGTAGATGACTCCCAAGAGGTCCCAAGATTATGAGGGAGGTTGACGTCACCCACGACAACAATCATTACATTTCAGCACCTTTTCAAGCTCTGCCTCCCAATCTGCTCCTCCGAGTCTCTGTTGTTATTGAGAGCGGGCGGGGGTGGGCGTGCTGTTCTATAGAAAACCCCTAATCTCATGACTGCTCCTTTCCCGTGTCTGCCTTCCAAACATACTGACTCAGTCGACAAACCCTCCTCGATGAACTCACTTTATGTTGCTGTGATGTTATACTTATTTAGCAAAGCCACTCTCTCACCTCATTCATCTTTCTCTCTATTCCTTTTGAAATAGCTAAACCCCGGCACATCCAACAAACATCCTGTCCTTGTGATATCCAAATCTCTGGAATGGCCACAACGTTGCAGTTCTCACTACTGATCCATACTCGAAGTTCTTCACCCTTATTTCTGGCAGTTTTTTTGCCTCAAAATGTGCACAATTCAACCTATCACACTGACTTGAACTTTAACGTCTCAACTATTTGTCTTTTCTGCGTGATTGCTCCGGCTCCGATGCCCCTGCCAAAGTATTTGACCCCTTGCCAAGGCCTCTGGCAGATCCCCCACCAAGGATATTGTTACCGTTCCAGTTGAGTTGAAAGGTGTCTTCCTTTTACAGATCCCACCTTCCCCCTATATATCCCAATGATATCGAAACATATCAAAAGTTGTCCCTCCTACACCATCACTGTAGCCACGTGTTCAGCTGCACCCACTCTCTGTTCCTTGTGTCACTAGCTATTGGCACCGGGAGCAATCCTGGAATCGCTTCTCTGCTCGTTCTAACTCCTACCTTACAACCTGACTGCCACAATTTTCACTTCAGATCCTCATGCTTTTTTTCTACCTACATCGTTGTACCACGACTTCTGCGTGCTCACCCTACCCTTTAACATTCCTGGAGACTTGATCTGAGACATTCCTGACCCGAGCACCGAGGAGGTAACATGCCATTGGGAGTTTCCTTCAGGACTACAGAATTTCCAGTCACGATCGCTGTCCCTTCATCCCTTCCTCCTGAAACGCACAGTAAGGCTCAGTGCCAGTGAACACACCACTCTAACTTGTCCCCGCTCGGTCGAAACCCTCAACACTGTCCAAGATCATATGTTTGTTTATGAGGGAACGGACACAGGGGATCCCAGCATTGTCTGCTGGTTCCGTTTCAATCTTTTCACTGTCACCCCACCCCCACCCTCCTCTCACTTATCTCTCCACCTTCAGGATCTCTGCCTGTATTCCTGATGAAGGGCTTTTCTCTGAAACGCCGATTTTCCTGCTCCTCGGATGCTGCCTGAACTGCTGTGCTTTTCCAGCACCACTAATCCAGAATCTGGTTTCCAGCATCTGCAGTCATTGTTTTTACCTAGTTGATTTTTAACCCTACTGCGAACACTCTTGCAAGGATGCCTGCCTTGAAGAGGTTTTCCTCCTCTCTCTACTAGAATCTCAGGGAGTCCCTCTCCCACTGCAACTGCCAGGTCATTTCCTCTGCCCTGAAGCTCTTCAACCATGTCCTGAAACAAACTCGAACCCCAGGGCATGAATGTGGATTTCTACAGTTTCCTCATTTCCCCTTCCCCCACCTCACGCTTGTTCCAAACTTCCAGCTCAGCACTGTCCCCATGACTTGTCCTGACTTGCCCTACCTGCCTATCTTCTTTTCCACCTATCCACTCCACCCTCCCTCCCCGACCAATCACCTTCATCCCCTCCCCACTCACCCTTGGTACTCTATGCTACTTTCTCCCCACCCCCACGCTCCTCTCACTTATCTGTCCAGGCTTCAGACACTGCCTGCATTCCTGATGAAGGGGTTTTGCCCGAAACGTCGATTTTCCTGCTCCTCGGATGCTGCCTGAACTGCTGTGCTTTTCCAGCACCATTAATCCAGAATGTGATTTCCAGCATCTGCAGTCATTGATTTTACCAGGGGTATATGTAGAGTCCGGCTGTAAGTTTCTTGGCTGACCTGGTAGATCTATTCTCAAACGTATCAGCACCATGCTATGTTAAATCACCAGTTAGCCTGTGATGAAACGCTGGTGTTCTGTCACGAACATTTTCTTGCCCAGACCGTTCTTCTTCATAGTTTTAGAGTGGGTTGTTGGCATTATTCATTATTTCTCCGAGCATCCTGCGGCAATTCTGTTCTGCTGTGTTTCTGGCTGGTTGGGTGTTGACAGCTGGTGTGTTTTTGAAACATCGTGGTTGTTCCTTTTTCCTGAGGCATTCGTGTGGGAAGTAATGTTTTAGCGGGTAGAGATCAGTCATATGACATTGGTTTCCCGTCGTCGGGCTGATCTGAACACATTGCATGCATAGGAATTATCCTCAACATAGAAAGTATTATAGAGCCAATTTGAGTTTGCCATTCTAGTAATGATGCGGCTATAAAGTGTCCATCTACACGAAATAGCGTGCTTGCCTTGAACAGTCGAGAGATAGATTACAACAGGAGGGTTGATATCTTTGAAGAAGACTGTACTTTTTTCGTTAGAGAAGTGCGAAGTTCTGATCACCACACTATTAAACAATTCACATCAACCCAATCTGCTATAGGTTCGAGCTCTGAAGCAGTATATGACGAGAAAATGAATGTTTTAATCGTGATTTTTCAGGTATCACTAGAGTGAGGCAGCGTCGCAGAAGACTGTAGAATCGCTAAAGTATCCCCAGGTTTAAGTAGGAAACAAGGGAGGGGGGAATGGAAATTTACATGCCGATTATCCTGACCTAAATTGGTGGTAGAATTTTGCATTCTATTTGGAAAGATTAGATATCCGAATATTTGGAAATATGTGGTACAATGAGACAAAGTTATCATCGTTTAATCAAGTGGAAGTCATGCCTGACAAAACTGTTAGAGTTCTTTGAGGCGTTAACGAGCAGCTTAAAGCAAGGATAGTCAACGGACGTTATCAGTCTCGACTTCCAGTAGGCCTTTGATAAGGGGTGGGGCGAGAGGCTGCGGAGATGGATCAAGGCCCATGGTGAAAGGAACAACGTACTGGTATGGATAGAAGATTGGCTATCTGCAGAAGGCAGAAGGGGGATAAAAAGGATCTCAGGATGGAAGTGCTGATTAGTGGTGTTAAAGAAGAAACAGTTGTGAATCCAAAATTTTTCGCTTCATCCATTCATGATCTAGATGAAGAAACTGAGAGTATTCTTGCCATGTTCGCAGCTGAAGCAAAGGGAGGTGGAGGGAAAGATTGTGTTGATTTGGAGAAAGACTGCAAAAAGATATAGATAGGTTAGGAGAGTATGCAAGTCATTCACAGATGAAATGCAATGTTTCGAAATGTGATGTTATGCACTTTGATAGGAAGAATAGGGACATATACTATTTTCTAAATGGGGAAAAGAATTCAGAAATCTGGCGTGCAAATGGGATTGGAACCTTGTCCAGGTTGCTCTTAAATTGAACTTGAAGTTGGAGTCGATAGTTAGGAGGGCAAATACCATGTTGCCATTTGTCTCGAAAAGATGGAAAAAAAAGATATGTTGATCAGACTTTACAAGGCAATGCAGATTTCTCAGGCTTTCTCATTTCCCCTCCTCCCACCTTATCTCAGTTCCAACCCTCGGACTCAGCACCGCCTTCTTGACCTGCAATCTTCTTCCTGACCTCTCCGCCCCCACCCCCTCTCCGGCCTATCACTCTCACCTTACCCACCTTCCACCTATCCCATTCCCAACGCCCCTCCCCCAAGTCCCTCCTCCCTAC
Source organism: Chiloscyllium plagiosum (assembly GCF_037043375.1). Taxonomy (NCBI): domain Eukaryota; kingdom Metazoa; phylum Chordata; class Chondrichthyes; order Orectolobiformes; family Hemiscylliidae; genus Chiloscyllium; species Chiloscyllium plagiosum. The sequence continues at coordinate 103,486,319 of NW_028270167.1, read as the reverse complement.
CTTTTATCTTAGCCTACTTGGCACACCCTCCTCATTCCTGAAGAAGGGCTTATGTTCGAAACGTCGATTCTCCTGCTCCTTTAATGCTGCCTGACCTGCTGCGCTTTTCCAGCAACACATTTTTCAGCTCTGACCTCAAGCATCTGCAGTCGTCACTTTCTCCAAGGCAATGGACGATCCACATTTAGATATTGTGAATAACCTTGAGCCCTACACTCAGGATAGATGGATTTGTTCCAGATCTGATCCAGTCGAGCTTCACAAGAATGATGTCAGGAGTTAAAGGCTTAATATATGAGGAACATTTGAAGACTCTGCTATTGATGTTGATGGTCTTAGAAGGATGAGGGGGAATCTGATTGAAACTTACAGAATACTGAACGATGTGGTCAGAGTTGACATTGGGAAGATGTTCCCATTGACACAGAAATAAGGACACGAGAGCACAGGCTAAGAGTAAAGGAATGCCCTTTTGAACAGTGATAAGAAGAAACATCTGTCGCCATAAACTGGTGAATCAATCGAGTTCAAAGCCACAGAAGTCTGTGGAGTCCAGGTCATTAAGAAAAATTAAAGCAAAAACAGATTTCGTGATTGCCAAATGGATCAATGGTTCCAGGGAGTCGCCAGAAAATGGGTTTGAAATATCTTTCAGCGTGGATTTAATGGTGGAGAACACTCGATGGACCAAACAATATCGTTCCTGTCCCTATATCTTAAGGCCTTCGGGACAGATGTGATTGCACTTCATGGGTTGCCAAGGACACTCACCATGACGTTGCCGAAGTTAGAGCATGTTCAGCACTGAAAAGAAGTTTGGCTATTTATTTGGAGCAGAGAATGTTGAGGGAATATCTTATTCGGTTGCATTAGATCTTGACAGGAGTGTGCAAAATTTATAGAAAGCAATTTACAATCCTCCCACATTTAGTCGAATAATCAAAATATATATGTATATATCTAATTATAAAATGCATTGGATTGGATTGGAAGAACTGTGTATATATGTGTGTGTGTATATATATATACATATATATATAACATATACAAGTGTGTGTGTGCGCGCACAGACACACATACATAAGTCTTGAAATGTCGTAATTGTGGATTAGGTTATGCCTTATCGCATTGTTCGCAGTACAGACTCAATAGCTGAAAAGCCTCCTCAGGATTATATGATACTTTGACTTTACGATTGAATATTCCATATATCCGATAAATAGCCATCATAAAACTCCCACGATCGAATGCAATCTGTAGATTTGAAGAAGCCTCTTTGCTAAGAAAACGTAGCACTGTTTTATCGCAGAAAACGTACGAATATTCAAACTTACAACTTTGGAAATCAGGGCAAGAAAACAGAGTTATTGCGTGTTGTGCCTTTTTGCAACACCTTGCTAAAGACAGCTGTGGGGTCTGTCCCATTTCGTATATTGGAGGCTGCTTTGTAAATTGTTAATCAGGAGGGGATTGTTCGATCATGGTGAAAGGCAAGGACGTGAAACTGAGGTATGCCATTTCGGCCAAAATCGTAGGGAATGGGAGAGCAGGCTCAACAGCCTGAACCGCTAACAGCTGTTCTCACTTGTTAAATGTGTATTTCGTCGAAATTCATAATGCTGGTCCAGGACCAGGACATTTTAGAAAATTAGGGAAGCTGGATTTAAACATGAGGAGAAAATAATTCTGACGTTGACTGGGCGGAGAGATTAAGTAGCTGGAGCTGAAGACAAATATTGAATGCTACGCCCAGTATCCATGATAACTGACTCGGTGGTGTTTGCTACGTGAAATGCGAGTCCGTGTTCAAACGTACAACAGAGACAGAAATAAAAGTGACGTACCAAGGGAGGAAACAACATGCAATAAATGTTTACTGTGAAAATCAAATGGATCCCAGTATGTGTTCCTTTTAGCAACTGTGAGGCAATTAACAACTGTGATTAGTTACTTCGACGTTTTTAGATTAGATTAGATTACAGTGTGGAAACAGGCCCTTCGGCCCAACAAGTCCACACCGACCCGCCGAAGCGCAACCCACCCATACCCCTACATTTACCCCATACCTAACACTACGGACAATTTAGCATGGCCAATTCACCTGACCTGCACATCTTTGGACTGTGGGAGGAAACCGGAGCACCCGAAGGAAACCCACACAGACACGGGGAGAACGTGCAAACTCCACACAGTCAGTCGCCTGAGGCAGGAATTGAACCCGGGTCTCTGGCGCTGTTCGGCAGCAGTGCTAACCACTGTACCACCGTGCCGCCCTCTCTGCACGTTTGGAACGAACCTTCGTATGGAATATTCAATCGTAAAGTCAAAGTATAATATAATCCTGAGGAGGCTTTTCAGCTATTGATGTCTCTGAGCTTAACCACTCCGCTACAACAACATAGTTATATAGTACGTTCAGTCTTTGAACATGTAATGTTATCCAAGCACATTATCCAATTCAACAATTCGGTATTTCAGATTATCATCCAACCGTGTCCAAATTTGAAGAGAATCATGCCACTTGTTTCAACTGCAAAGGCAGTCTCGACCATTAGACAAAGCAGATAACGACTTAAAAATTAGCTGTATCTGCTACTTTGATGATATATTGGAGAACACGATGAAAACAAGGATAAAGCTTGCTCATTATGCAAGTGAAATATACTATTTGTAAAATGAATTGTAATGAGTTGTCCATTTCTGACCAAAATTATACCAAAAATTTCAGAGAAATAGCCTTCATAAATCAACACTGCAGAAAGTTACCAAAACTCGAACTGATTGTTTTAATGCATCTCCAATTTTATATCCGAATGTACACCTTGGCATCTGCCCTTTCACAGGGAGGCAAAGAAGACAATGACAGGAATTGAAACACTGACCTAATCACAGCTCATACCTCCAAACCCGTTGGCCTTCCACCATTTTGCAAGAATCCTCGTAAACATTCCCACTCGTTGCACGTGATGATCAGGGACGGAGATAGCGGAAGTGCTGAATTTCATCGATTTCTTGCGGGAAGAGTCCTTGGAACCAGGTGGAAAATTGAGGTGTGGAATGTTTATGGATGTTGCTTATAAGCACTTTCAGTACAGATTCAATAAATTAACAAACAGAGATTTTTAACTAAGGTAGAAACTCACAGAAGTAAAGATACATTTCCAATAGAAATCGATAAATGATTGTTTCAGGCGAATGAGCAAGCCTCAAGTTAGCAGGCAGTGACCAATAATGTCTGGCACAGATCTGCAATCTGGGCTCATTTGCGCCAATCGGTTAATAACGGCATGTACAATGAAGTAGACAGGTTCATATCTAAATTTACCGATGACAGAAAGTTACACAACCCCATGGGCAGTTTAAAAGAATTCACACACTTAACACAGGAGTAAACATAGTGAATGGGCACAAGCGATCTAGATATTTGATATAGATATTAATGAAAGCAAGTGAGAGTTTATGAAGTTTGGATTGAAACATAATAGATCAGGGTACTTTCTTAAGGTAAGATGGATGTATACGGTATGACCAAGTAAGGAACGAAATGTTAAGTCCCTCGGGTCGCCATTTATAAAGAAGGGAAACAATTTAGCTTTCACCATATTAATGGACATAAACTGACCAGGACTTCAACCTACAGTGGTGTTGTTTCGGATAGTTCCAGTGTTCGGTCATTCTACAGGATTATTCTTCGAAAGTTTACTGCTCACTTTTACGTTATTATAAATATATTGTCCTTCAGCCTCTGAAGGGATACGTTGATGATTGCCAAACTTGTCATTATTTTCCAAGGTATTCAAGGTTGATGATTATTGGTTAAGGTCCTTTCAGCCAAATTATTGCAAGTCTGCACTTTGTCTTCCGATCAAACGTTCTCCATCTTGTTAAGATTTCGTGTTTACAATAGAGTCGAAAGACATAGATTACCTGTTGTTAATTCCGTAAAATCTTCTGCATTGAAATCAATTGTCCTGTGGAGTTAAGACATCCTATTTATCAAGCAAGAGTCAGTGCAGGTTTGTTTATATAATCTCAAAAACGCATGGGTACCTGCTTGAGTCGTTAATTAACAACTTGCCTTTGTTTCTTTACAGTTTATTCCAGACAGATTTATCACTGTTTGTCAACGTTCATCTTTTGTTGAATCAGTCTACGAACAGTTATTACATTTCTGACGTGTATAATGTCATTATCTCATGCAATGGCTGAACAGCGTGGTCCTATAGTTCTAAACTCCTCTGTTTGAACAAAGGACTTTACCCTCCAATTTACGTTTAGAATATTCCACAGGTGAAATGAAATTTATACCAAACTATTGTCTCGATTAGGAAACTGATCAAGTTGGCTCAAATGAAAGCATCCAGCATCGAGAGTAAATTGGAATGTTAAACTCAAATTGCCTTCGCTGTACGAAGCAGGGGATGGGGGCCTAAAATTGTTTGTATGCATGAAGGATCCATGTAGGTGCAGATTAGAACATGGTCGCGGTGTGTTCAAAATAGGTTTATGGATTTTTTTTTGGTTGTTTGACGTTGAGGTTGAAGGTCTTGAGTGAAGCATAAGTGACTAGGTTCAGGCTAACGTAGATGCATATTTTGATTTTTACTTCCCGTCGTGCGATTATTAAAGTTGGCGTTGTGCATAGACCTTTCTCTCTCCTGCTCTCTCTCTCTCAGCTGATATAACAAACTCGAAGTCTTTTTCCACTGAAAAATTCATTCTTCTGACTATTCCTTTCAAACAATTCGGTTATGCTGAATTTGGCTTTGCGTAGTTACCTGCTGCTGTATTGTAGTAGTAGATCAAATATGAATTATTTTCTATAATATCGAGATAGGTTTCCAATTATGCCAATTTCCTTGTTTTGTATCACAACTACTATGTTAGACTCAAGTGTGTTGAGCCTAAAGCTTAATCTAATCACTTGCAGAACGCGACAACGTCTGTTAACCTTGGAATAAAGAAATGTATCCGTTCATTCTAGTTCAGAGACGGTTTACCAGGATGATCCAAGCTACAGAGGACTTATCTAATTGTAAAAAGTTAAACAGATTAGGAGAGTAGTCAGTGGAGTTTCAACGAATAACAGATGATTTCATTTGAATCGGTGCAATTCTGAAGAAGCATTCGGGTAAACACTATGAGGACATCTCCCATCAGTACAGAATCTAAGATCAGAAAAGTTAGTCTCAGATTGACAGGGCACCCATTTCAGACTATGGATCAAGAGGATTTTTTTTTCTCAGAGAGTCGTCAACTGCTGGGCACTGAGAGCTGTGGGGACAGATTACTTGGGAATATTTAAGACTAAGAGAGAAAATGTTTTGATCAGTCAGGGAATCATGGGTTCCAGGAAAGAAAAGAAAGCAGACATGGTGAATGTCGGTTTGATCATGATCATATTTAATGACAGAACGGGCTCCTGGAGGCAGATTTCCTTGTATGGTCTTTTCCAGTCATCAACCCTATTTCCTGTCCTGTTTCGTTTATTGAGAATTCCCACTGCTCAATGATACACATCAGATTAGAAATTATAATGTAGACTATAGGAACACCGAGGACATAAAGTAGCATCCGTTTCAAAAAAACACATGCAGTCTATCAGAAGGCAAACTTGCTTTCAGAATTGGAAATATTGCAGGCTAACGGAGAGATGGAATTGGAAGTCGGGTTAGATCGATTGGTGTCTTGATCCTGCTCCCGACTTGGATAAAATCATGAGATGTCTGATAAACGTCTTTTCAAACATTTGTCAGTCGCAAATATCGCCCTCAATAAATCCAATGTTACTTTCTCACTGCTCCTTGAACAAGCCACCTTAAAGGTTACCACCGTTGAGAAGACTTCCTCTTTGATTTTGTTGAGTGACTGTTTTTTAATTCACAAATCAACTATTGTATGCCGTTCTGGAATCCACATCATAGGAGGGTTTAGATTTTACTGAGGCGTGTACAGAGGAGATTTGCCTGGAAAGTTAAAGTGTATCGTTGACTGAGATGTAGAATTTCATTTATGAAAAGGGAGGTAATTGGGAAATGAAATTATTATGAGACAACGAATTATGAGGACTATAGACAGGTTCAGCAATCCATATTCCACATTCATAAGGAAATTGCCTGGCCATAGCATTGTAGAATCATAGAGACGCACAGCACGGAAATAGGCCGTTTGGTCCAAATTGTCCACGCTGAACAGATGTCCCAAAACAATGCAATCCCATTGCCAGCACTGGCCCATATCTCTCCAAACCCTTCCTATTCATATACCCATCCAGATTCCTATTAAATTTTACAATTGTACTAGCTTCTACCACTTTCTCTGGCAGCTCATTCCATACACGCACCACCGCCTGTGTAAACATCTTGCCCATTATATCTCTTTTAAATCTTTCCAGTCTGAATCTAAACCTATGCCCACTAGTTTTGTACTCGCCCACCCCAAAGAAGAGACTTTGTCAACTTATCCTACCCATGTCGCCCATGATTTTATGAAGTACTATAAGGTCAGCCCTCAGCCTCCGAAAACAGTTCCAGCTTATTCAACCTCTTCCGATATCTCAAATCCTCGGACACAGGAAAAACGCTTGAAAATCTTCTCTGAAGTTTCACAACATCTTCTGCACTTATAGAACATAGAACATAGAACATAGAACATAGAACAATACAGCACAGAACAGGCCCTTCGGCCCACGATGTTGTGCCGAACATTTGTCCGAGCTTAAGCACCCATCCATGTACCTATCCAATTGCCGCTTAAAGGTCACCAAAGATTCTGACTCTACCACTCCCAAGGCAGCGCATTCCATGCACCCACCACTCTCTGGGTTATCTTATGACTGTGACTAATTTACACTCTGATAAACGAGAAAAGATCAAGATAAATGATAAAAGTGCAAACTTATAAGAGCTTATGCAAGTATGGATTTGAAACAGGACATTGGAAGCTAATGATGATGATGTGACATGCTCATAGTAATCCAAACAGAAGGTACACAGCCTGCTCACGACGAATAAATCAGGCGACAACTGTACTTCCTCAAAACCAATACAACATGACTGTAGTGCTAAAATAAACATTGTATTGCTCTTCCAGTAAAATAATATTTTTTATCAATTAATTCCAAATGTTTCAATTTATGCAATTGAAATTTATTTTGTTTCTATAATCTAAATAGCGCCACAGCATGGCGACATTTTGCAGCTTTCAGTATACCAACGTGCAAGTGACAATATTAAATAAATCTTCATACATATATAGATATCAATGACATCTTTCAATCAGTGCTGGAATTCAATGAGAAAGAAGTAAAGTTGTTTCAATGATAAAGAAAGCATTTGTGTTCAGCTGGAATTGCCACACTAAATACAAATAATCGTACAAAAGTTAATGCACACTTTCACTGCAATGTGGAACCAACTTCCTCGTGAGCTGTGATCACATGGTTGAAGATGAGTGATGTTGACAACTTGACAAGTCATCAATGTAGTTGCTGACGGAATGCTCATTTCTCGTCAGCAATATGATGTGCCAAAATCACTATTATCCCCGACAATAATTCTCGTACAGTGGCCACTTTCAGCATTGAAACTGTTGATCTTATATTCCTTTGCGTTACAGAAGTAGATCTCATTTCTCGAATTTCAGTTCAGATATGAATTTGGTCCCGTGAAAAAAATTATATTCATTGAAAAGAAAAGCAACATTTTGCTACAGTTATCCTGTTTGCATCAAGGCCTGCATTTTATTTTTAGAATTTAAAAAAAATGAGCTAATTATCTCCGGGACACTGCCATTATGCATAATTATGACTCATAAATTTACGTATCAGAATGGAAAAAGAGTTCCTGATAAAAAATGAGCAAGTCACTGTTGCTGTTTGCCATTTATTACCCTGTCATTGTGGTGATCTGGAATCCAGGTGTAGCATTCAGTTTTGCTAAAGGGAATAATTGTGATATATATCAGTGTTAAAAGTTACCGTAGGGATTTTAAGTAAACGGCATTTAATCTTGTGGTTCACTGCAGTGTATTATTTCTTGTCTCCATTTTCAGAACGTCTTGCTGGAAAGACGAATCTTATTCTCGTTGAACAGCATTTATTTTCGAATTCAAGAATTTTTGTTCTCACTTCCACAAACAAAATTTGACACTGATTCAATCTATTAAAAGTTCCATTACTGCTTTACAACATCTTTTATTCTTCACTCTGTCCGAATTATGTACTTCTTCTGCACAGTTAACGAACGTTTTCATGCCGTTAACATTCTTTTCATTCTGAAGAATGGTCACCGGACACAAAGCGTTAACTCTGCTTTCACTCCACAGACGTTCCGATGCTGGGTCGGTAACGGAATTATGGATTTCACGGGGGCAGCGATGGTTGCTGAGGTTTACAGGGTTTAGGTCTAAGAAGGGTAGGGTTGTAAAGGAATAGGGGAATACATTGCTAATTGGAGAGTGCATCACAAACGCAGAAAATGAGTTTGTAAAGGAGGGTTTGTCTACTGAGTCAATAAGGTTAGAACTCAGTAACAGGAAAGTAGCAGTCATTTTATTGGACGTTTTCTATAAACGCCCCCCCAACCCCCAACTCCCCCACCGCCCCACACTGCAGCAGAAACATGAAAGTATAGATTGAGCAGTAGATCTTGCAAAGGTGCATCTGTAACAGAGTTATTGTTTTGGTTGAGTCCAATTCCCCAATATTGATTAGAAACTCCTTGGTGCAAATTGTCTGGATGGAGCCGTTTGTGTGACATGTGTCCCGGAAGGATTGCTGACTCAGTATGTAAATCGGCCGACTGGGGGTAGGGGTGTGTGGGTGCATATTAGACTTGCTGCTAGGCAACGCGTCAGGCTAGGTGTCAGACATCTCGATGGAAGAATATTTCAGTGACAGTAACAACAGCCTCACATTTACCATAAAACATGGAGGGGGATAGGAGCAGGGAGTATTGGAAAGTACTTACTTGGAGGAGTGCAAACTAGACGGCTATTAGACAGATGCTGATACTTATAGCCACTTGTAGATTATAACTCGAGAACAATTGTTCTACAGGAAATGTACACAATCATTGTGGAGGCTGTTGTGGAGTACTTGCTGCCAGTGCTGAATATCTTTTCCCCACTGTGGCAGGCAAGGGATGGTAAGGTGATTGAACGTTGGACGACGAGAGTAGAGGAGCTTCTCATCGAAAGGTAGAGGGAAGTTTACTTAAGTTTGGGAAAGCAAGGATGTGGAACTGCCTCAGAGGATAACATTTTAGCGAAGAAAGTACTCGAAGATGAACTGAGGACAGTTGGCGATGACATGAAAAAGTCTTGGCTGGAAGGATTAGGGGAAGCTCAAAGGCGTTCTGCACGTACGTGAGGAATAAGAGATTATCCAGACAGACGGGAGGAACGATCATGGATAGTGAAGTGAACTTGTGCTGGAGTCTGAAGAGGTAGGGAAGGCTTGAAGTGTGGTTTTTGCTTCAGTATTCACTAGAGAGAGGGATATTATTGATAGTGAAAGCACCATGGACCTCGATGGTAGATTTAAACAAAGATATTTCCGAAATTGAAGTTCTGTACATTCTGGGAACCGTCACAATAGATATGTCGCCAGGGCGAGAACAGATATGCCCAAGGTTACTGCAGAATACGAGGAATGAGATTGCTACCCCTCTAACCATGACCTTTGCATCCTCACTCTCGACGAGACTAGTACCTGCTGAGTGGAGGGAGATGAATGTTGCTCTGCTGTTCAAGAAATTAAATAGGTAGCTCCCGGCGAATTACAGAGCAGTCAGTTTCATATCTGTGGTAAACAAGTTACTGGAAAGGATTCTGCGAAATATCGTAGATGTATTTTGGAATTACATAATTGGATAATTTAGTCAACATGGCTTTGCCATGGGAAGGACAAGTCTCACAAGCACTATTGAGTTTTTTGAGAATGTGACTTGTCAAGTTGATGAAGGGCGAGCAGAGGAAATTCTGTATATAGTTATCAGTAAGGCACTTGAAAAGGTTCACTGCAGTCGGCTTATTCAGAATGTTATGAAGTATGGGATTCAGGGAAATTTGGCTGACTGAGTGAAGAATTTGCTGGCCACAACAAGGCAACGTTTGGTCGTAGATGGAAACCATTCCTCCTTTGGTTGGGTGGCCATTTGAGCGCCGCATGGAACGGTTATTAAGCCTCTGATCTCTGTGGTTTGATTAGAGAAAAGACTTGGATGAAGTGGAAGGGTGGTTGAGCAAATATGCTGATAACACGAAGGTTGGCGGTGTTGCACATCGTGTCGAGAGCTGCTGCAAGCAACAACAAATCATTGACAGGCTGCAGAGCTGTGATGAGAAGTGACAGATGGAGTTCACCCTGGAGAAATGACAATCGATTCATTTTGCAATCTTGAATTTGAAGACTGAATAAAGATATAAGACAGAATTCTTCGCAATGTGGAGGAACAACTGGATATTGTGATCCACGTACATTGATCCGTCAACGTTGCTACACAAGTTGATAGCATTGTTAAGAATATGTACGGTGTTTTAGCTCTCATTAACGGGAGATTAATATCATGAGCCACGATGTATTGTTGCAACTCTGGAAAGTGTTGGTTCGACAACAATTGGAATAAAGTATGCAATCTGGTCGCTTTGTTATAAGGATGGATGGGGGTTGCTTACGGATGTGGCAGAGGACATTTATCCGGATTCTGCCAGTTATGGAGGGGCTGCCTTATGAAGCGAGGTTGAGTGACCTCAGGCTTTTCACACTGGAGCGAAGGAAGAAAGGAACTGATTTGATAGATGTGTGCAAGATAGTGAGAGACATGGATAAAGTAGATAGCCAGAAACCTTTCCCCATGGCAGAAATGGCTCTCACGAGGGTCATAATTTTAAGGTGGCTGGAGGATGGTGTGGGGAGATGTCAGAGATGGATTCTTTGAGCAGAGAGTCCTGGGTGCTAGAATGATCTGCAAGCGGTGGCAGTCGAGTAAGTGACATTAGGGACAATTAAGCAGCATCTGGGCAAGCACATGGACGGCAGTAAATTGAGGGGTGTTTATGTTATCTTGATATTGAATTAAGGGAAATGCTCGGTACAACATCGTGTTCTGAAGGGCCTATGCTATACTCTACTGTTCTGTGTTGCCTGTTCTGTGCTGCAAGAACTGCTGACCTTTTCCAAACAATTCCTTACTTTCTTACATTCTTTTTATTTTGTTGAACATATACATCTGGATCAGCACCCACCAATCTACATATCCTAGTCAACTGCGTCGTTTGCACGTTTCCTTCGAAAGAAATTATTGAACTGAACTCACATGGTAACGGCGTATAAGTTTTTTATGTTTTTTTCTGCAGATTAAGCTCAACACTTTTATCATAGTCGATTAATGTTTGCAGACTATATATTTCCTCCGGCATTTATAGTGGCCTGTCCCTGCCGCTTCCGGTTGTCAGTTTCAGCTATTCGCTGTAGTGGCCGGAATATTGGGTCCAGGTCGATCCGCATCCACGAACATCAACTAGCCACGAAACGACACGAAAAGCTCTCCCTAGTCGCCACACACGCAGACGACAAGCAACATGAATTTGAATGGGACAACACTACCATTATAGGGCAAGCCAAACAAAGAACAACCAGGGAATTCCGAGAAGCATGGCACTCATCCACAAACTCCATCAACAAACACATCGACTTGGACCCAATATACCAGCCACTACTGCGGACAGCTGAAACTGACAACCGGAAGCGGCAGGGACAGGCCACTATAAATGCCGGAGGAAACACCACAGAAGCGCTTCACAGAAGGCTCCCAAGCACTGAGGATGTCACCGAGACAGAGGACGAAACGTTTGCATCAAAAACTTCCACCTCGGCGAACAGAACCAAAGCAATAAGCACAGTAATCAGATCTGTTCTTGAATACTTTCTGTTTCCCCCCGAATGGGAGTGTGCAACGTTTTTGTTTTCAATCGGTTTGGTCTCCTCTGTACCCTTCCTCCACGACACTTGACTGAGGTTCCTCTGCAGTAACGTTTGCTGTGCAATTTTGTTCTTCCTCCTTCTACTCTCCGAGAATGTTCTGCACTCGCCCCTTATTCTTTACCCTTTTGTTTATCTGATAAGGACACAGATCACCAAAGTCCTTTGTTTTTAATTTTCATTATCAGGGCAATTAGCAAGAAATAATAACATAAGTTGTATGTATTTTACTGCATGACAAGACAATTCGTTTGCCTGGCCAATTAATTGGAACTGGGAAGTTTTTTTTTCAGCAATATTCCAGTTCTGTCCAACAAAAGAACAATTTCTTCTCTTCGCTGTTTTTAAAAGTCACAGTGTGATATCATCGTGACTCGATTTAGCGTACTTTCAGTATCTGGAATATGAGAATGGCTATGACATTTTATTTTTATTGAAGGAAACAACGCCTACTATCATTGAGAGGGTATTATATGGCAGGACCTCGATGGGTAATTTCTCTGACTGAGAATAAGAATCAGAGAGTTAAAATCCATCCTTTTTTCCGACTTCCATGTTCCCAAATCCTTCCATTTGGACTCAAATGACCTGACAGCTATATAATCCGTTAGCCAAAATCCTCTCCAGAAAGTGCAATACAAAAAGTTTCAGTTCTCTTCGCTTGCATGCAAGACATTTACACGCGCGTTTCTAAAGAAAACTAAATGTTTGTCTCGATTAGGATATCGTTGTTTTGTCAATTGACCTCTTTTTGAATAGATTCTACATTTGTTATTGGTGCATTAACTGTATTCACACTCCTATTTTCTCACGAATATACCAATTGTAACAAGCATGCATGTGTTGTCACAAATCTGTAAACCTTAATCAGTTCCTACAACCCTGGTCAATTTGCTGAAAGCCAGCAAAGCTTCTTTTGATACACTCACTCTCTTTGTCAGTCACTGTATGTCGCTGTCAAACACCCGTGCACACAAATCACCTCCCACATCACTTTTTAACCATCTGGCTCAGCGTCCCCATTTCAATCTGATTATCTCTTTTGCACCGAACATTGTAGTTATTATAATAATTTCTCGAGGAACATTTGGTCCCGCCAGCTGTATCACTGGCTGATTGGTGTCCATGTCAGTGACGGATCTCCTGGTCATCATCACTGATGAAATACACAACCGAATCACTGGTATTTATTAGAGTTCAGTTGCATAGCGTTCACACCTATCTGCAGTCTGCGGACTGCTTTAATATGTGGATCATAGACTGCTTTGTCTGGTTAACAATTGCTTTCAGCTTTGATCGATTTGTGTCCATTGGATGCAAAAATTTGAAATTTATTTATGGCACCGATGAAACAGCTCCACGGATCATCGGAATAGTCTCCACACTGAGCATATCTTCTCGTATTTCATATTTGAGTCTCTGTCCATAATTGACGATGTTTCCTGATTCTGCTTTGTCACATTAATATTTTACAAGCCACCAGCATGGGCTGCATATCGCTTAGTTCTCGTAATTTTTACTTCTTGCCTGCCATTTGTGGTGATTTTACTGCTCCCTGCACTTACCGTCAGTCATATTATAGTGGGTATTCGAGCTCGCAGAAGCCTCCGAAATCAGAGAAATTGAGACATTCAGAGCGACGCAGAGATGGACAAACGCAGAAAATCCTTTGTTTCACAGTATTAGGCACGTTATATTCTATGACCGTAGTTTACGTCCAGATTGCAAATGTTGCTCATTTCACCGGTTTCAGTGACTCAACATTTACTTTTGAAGAAAATACACGCATGCTTCAGTTTCGGTGTTCGTGCGTTAATACATTCATTGATGCGGGAACACAGTCGGTTGAGAGAGTTGTGAAAGAGCGGAATATTGCATCGGTTCCCTATGATTCGGAAATTAAGCAGTCCCTGATTTCAGTGTAGAAACTCATTATATTACTTAGATTAGATTACTTACAGTGTGGAAACAGGCCCTTCGGCCCAACAAGTCCACACCGACCCGCCGAAGCGCAACCCACCCATACCCCTACATCCACCCCTTTAACCTAACACTACGGGCAATTTAGCATGGCCAATTCACCTGACCCGCACATCTTTGGACTGTGGGAGGAAACCAGAGCACCCGGAGGAAACCCACGCAGACACGGGGAGAATATGCAAACTCCACACAGTCAGTCGCCTGAGTCGGGAATTGAACCCGGGTCTACAGGCGCTGTGAGGCAGCAGTGCTAACCACTGGGCCACCGTGCCGCCCACTATATCTATATTATTTTCTTATTACTTCATACTCCTACTGGATTCATTCATGACCTCAAAGTTAACATCTATAGTGGTTTGTTTGGAAACAGTAGCACTCTGCAAGTTGTGTAATGTATTAAGAAAGTTGTAGATATCTACATCACAATTTTGCAACTTGCTCCCACTTGCTTTCCAGCCCATTTCCTGGAGCTGAGTGTATGTTGATGAGGACACAAACGTCTTAAGTTTTAGTTTCTGTGAAAAATAAAAACTCTGAACTCTTATCTGTAATTGAATACCAATGTCAACTATTTCTGAGGAAATTCATTTTTCTCCACCATCGTGGATATTGATAATATGTTGTTCTAATACACTCTGATGTAAACAGATGTGTTTTACTCCAACGTTTCTCTCCACTCACTGTGAACCAACCTGCAGTCAGTTTACATGTTTGCAAATGTGGTATCAGCGAAAGTAAGAATACAATGAATAAATAAAATACAAAGATCATCTTCTGTTACTATTGCTAAATTACGATGTCACCCCCATGGATCATAAAATAGTTTCAAAAATAAGAAATTCCAAACATTACAAACGATTAGCAATGAGGTTTAATAAGTTATCTTCTTAATGTTGATTCACTGACCACCTCAATCTTTAACTGTGATTTGATTGTGATTCACAAGTCGTCAAACTGTTAAAATAGCAATTGGTTCATAAATTTTGAATCGCAATCAAATGTTACTTTTTTCACAAAACGGACTTAATATTTAACATTCTCTTCCTGTATTTACTGAAAGCTCTGTGTAACTGAACAGTTCAATATATTCTGTTAGGAACTACATTATTGTCAGTTATTGTCTGAACTGATGGCTCAGCCGATGGCAGGCCATCAAGATTGGTTGTGTTTTCTGTTCTCGCTCTGCATTGTATTTATCTCTGTCAATCAACCGTGTGTTCTCCCACTCCCTCGTTCAGACTGTCCCATCCTACGTTTTCCCGTTCTGTAACCATCTTTAACCGTTTCTTTGTGAGCAACAATAAAAAGGGATCGTTGATGTAATGTGTTTCAGAATTGAAAACAACTTTGGTGAGAGCACTCTCATTGTCATGATTGTCCCTTTAACTTTTATGCTTTCCATAAACAGTGTGTCGAAGTTCTTGCTGAGCAGCATCGAAGACCATATTAACAGGACTTAGTGATTGCATTGTTAAAATTTCAACTAGCCTTATTAAGATTTGTACGTAACATAATTGACAAATTTGGTGAACATCACGAACACTCAAGAAACTAATGGAAATGTTAACCTGATGGAATCAGGTCCAGATCTGTTCCGAGAAAGGTCTATGTTGTGTGCAGCTGTGGAAATGTTCACGTTCGGATACACAGGGTTCAATCTCACTCTCTCCTCCTTAATTGACCGTAGTTTCCAATTTATGCAATCCAATTTCGATAACATTGGCATTTCCATTGGAAAGCAGAAACGCACTTTGGGATATTGGTCAGTTATTGCAGGGCACAAAAGCAAATTTCTTAGAGAGGTTGCAGCACGAACATCTTTTGTGTAAAGATAAGGACATAAGGAGGAGATTTTTGTGCTGAACTAAAGACTAAACTCAAAGTTGCGAGTGTCCTTTCAGTTCACAAGCTGCCCTCTCATGATAGAGAAAATAGTTTGGTAGTTTAACCTTAGAGTCACCACGCCTCAGGTGTGGAAACAGCCTGAAAAGAATAGTGCGTCATAGTAACCGCAGCCGATGCAGGAATTAAAACCACGCTATGTGCATCTGTCTGCATTGTAAATTAGACATCCAGCGAAATGACCGAACTGAATCCAGACCATGGAGAGTTGATGCAACTCTTTAAGTCATTGGTGAGACCATATCAGGATTATGCGTAGAGTTTCACTTCCCCTTTCTTGAGGAATGATATAATGCAGCTCCATTGGAGACAATTCAAAATATGATCACTTTATTGGTTATCAAGGCAATGATTGTCTTATGAGGAGACCATGAGCAGGCTGGATCAATAGTTCTGAGAGTTCTGGACAATGAGCGAAAGTACATTGAGTAATATGTAATGAGGTACATTACATATTAAATGAAATTGGTGAAGTAAATGTAGAGTGATTTTTTTTTTGTCGTGTGTGGTGCTTGATAAACTTTCTATCATCCAATACCATGGGTCCTCATAAATGACCAGACAACACACGGGCATTTATTGACAACAGCATCTCTTTTAACTCGAGTTGAAGAATGAAATCTCTAAATAACATCAAGCACTCTTTAGGTTTTCTCAATAACCATGCAAAAATATATGTACTTGATCGTGATGAACATCATTTGCAATTATTGTTCCTGGTTATTCCATTTGTCTCATATTATTGGAGTCAACTCATTCCAGAATACACAAGAGTGTCGAAAGACAACAGCGAATTTCTAACAGAGCACATTCATTTAATTATATGTTCTAAACTCGTTTTGAATTCGCTGTTTGGATCTTGAACATTGTTTTAAACATGACGTTTAACGCCTTAAGATAATCAGTGTTTTTTTGCCCATTATGTTACCTTTATCCCTGTCATCAACAATTTCTCATTGCGTTACTTTCAATATTTTCGCTGACAGTATGCATGCTTGCACCCCCTCCCCCATACACAAACAATAAAATATCACTTCGACACTTGGCATTAATATTGATTGTGAGAATACCGTTACAAGTGCTTTTGGCTAGCCAACCATTCAGATGGGGCGAGGTGACATAAGCTAATCGCCTACGACTATTTAATTCCAACTTATACCCTGATTTCCATATTGAAGTCGTGATGTATTTCTCGGAATAACCAGGGCCGAACTTTAAAGTGTGTCACTGGATGTAGCACGTTGTCTTCGACGTTAGGTCCATGACTCCTATTGCTACCATGATCGTCATCCACAGAGAAACATTCTCCGAAGGCAATTAGATATTTCCTACAGATTCTTTGCAAGAGGAATACAAGCACTCCCTATTTCTGAACTAGTTTATCCTAGTGGCTGACCAAGTGGCAAGTAGCACGTTGACATGCGTCGAAACTGTGGACATATTTTGGGCAGTTTCTTTGGTGAGTATACTCAAAATATTGTCTGATGATCTTTGCTGGTTTCATTGGAAAACGATATGCTGAACCACCAACCTTTAAACATACATGATGAGGCTCTGGCTCGGAGGTGGAAATCGTACATCTTGAATGAATTTGTCACTTGAATGCGAACGATGGAACAAACTAAATCCCAAAAGATTTTATCGATTACACCTTTCATAAAACATATTGACTCGGAGTTATCCTTTTAGGTCTGAATGCCTCTGACAACGGTAAAATATAAATTATTATTCTGCTGCCTGTGTGGGGGGCTCTAACTATGCATGTATACGAGGAGACATGTTTGTTCGTGTCACATATTCCCTTTTCATAAACATGCTTGTTGAAGATCTACGAACGTGAATATTCCGAGGAGTAGTCACGATATTCATCACCTTTACAATGGCCAGTTCAGATATGTCTTCCATAGATGTTACATTTCCGAAGCACAGTTCGACGACAAAGAAATGGTTGTATATGATGTCTCTCTCTGTTCGTGCCCTTGCGTGCAGGTGTCGGCCCTCATTGATATTCTCTTTCGAACTCGGATGAACACAGAATAAATCCTACCCTGGAGTGATACCTGGCTTGATGAACCAGAGCCTTTGTACTTGCATTTTGGCACTAAGGTGGTCAGTCATTGACAAGAGGGTTCGAATGCTCTTTTTAGAAAAGGCAAACGATTATTGCACTCGAACGTAGCTAAGATTCACAAGCAAGACGAAATTGTCCA
Source organism: Chiloscyllium plagiosum (assembly GCF_037043375.1). Classification (NCBI taxonomy): domain Eukaryota; kingdom Metazoa; phylum Chordata; class Chondrichthyes; order Orectolobiformes; family Hemiscylliidae; genus Chiloscyllium; species Chiloscyllium plagiosum. The sequence continues at coordinate 103,468,244 of NW_028270167.1, read as the reverse complement.
CAGGTTAGTTCACGGCGAAACACATTTGAGTGAGTCCTATATCAAATGCATGATCGTAAGAGAAGATGAGGACGACTGACTCTCTTACCACGGTACAGCAAGAAGTTGGCGGGCTATTTTTCTGGCCTGAATCTACATTAGTTCTATTACGTTCATTGAATACGGTTTTCCTTTGTTCCAAAACGTTTCTGTAAGATTAGCACTGTGACATTACCTGGACATCATCACTTCCCAGTGCAGTGAGAGAGTTGAGTTTAATAGCAAAATGGGTTCCTTCTCTTCCGTTCAATATTCCTTTCAATTGGCTATTGAGTGGTGTCCAAACTTGTGATCCTCGAGGTATGTCGCGAGAGATCTATCATCACAAGCAATCCGAGAACAAAGAACAATACTTTTCAAGTTTTCTCATTTGCCTGAATAAAGGCAATGCGCAGAAAGGCCTGAATAATTTCAAAATTGATAATTAAGCACTCGTTGACCATTGGTTCTGGAGGTATTATTTCATCGTCAATAGTAAAACTGTCTTGTTCAGAAAGTTAACTGTGGAAAATCGAAATGAATCTTTTCTTTCTTCACAGTTCAACAGTATGCGAGGATTGAGGACATTTGCAAAAAGGAAAACTTGTTTGATCTTCCAAAGTACTGAACATTAAAAAAACTAGCACAAATGTTCACATTCCATATATGAAGCTGGGCAGTTTCTGTTGCTAAACTATTTGATCAAAGGTCAACAAATGGAGAGTAGGTGAAGTTTAACGCAGCTAGATTGCTTTCTACTCTGTGTCGCTTCATGCAACAAAGAGTCTACATGTTCTCAGTAGTGGAGGATTTTAAGTTACGAGGAGAGAGTGCATAGCCTGGCACCTCTCTGATTGCAGCATAGAAGGTCGAGGGATGACTTCACAGAGGTTTATAAAATTATAAGAGTTATAGATAAAATGAACAACAACGATCTTTTAACTTGGATAGGAGTGTCCAAGACTGGTAAGATGTAACGGGAAATAAAGGGCAACCTTTTCACAGAGGATGGGTTGCATAATAAATACACTGCCAGAGCAAGTGGTACATACAGGTACTGTTACAAGATTTGTCAGCCATTTGGACAGGCGCATGAAGGGTTTAGAGAGACACAAGTTGCATGCAAGGTGGAACAATTCATTTTCGAAAATCGGTTTCGCATAGACTAGTTGGACTGAAGGAGGCGACAGAACTCAGGGAAATAAATATTACTTGTTTTGAAAATCGTTCCAATTTCAGGAGTCGAAGTGCTCTAGGTCAGAGAAAACAGAAATGGTGGATAAATCTCCAGACCCTGACCGAGTGTATCCCAAATATGGTGGGAAGTCAGGGAGGAACCATGCAGAAATAATTGCGTAATCTATAAATATGTGTGAGGTTCCAAATGACGGACAGTGCCTATATTATACCTTTGGTGAAGAAAGGAATTCAGGGAGAAGACTGGCAACTATAGAAGTGTGAGTGTGACTTCCGTGATGGGAAGGTTGGTGGAGGTTATTCTGAAAGATAGCATTTACAGAGGAAAGGAACGAATCAGAATCGTCAGCATGGTTTTGTGATATGGCATCTGTGTCTTACAAATTTGTTCGAGTGTTTGATGAAGTAATCAAGAGGATTGACGATGCCACAACAATAGGCATTGCTCATCTAGTCTTAAGTAAAGCCTTTGAAAACTTTCTGAATGGTAGACAAATGTGTAAAGTTCAATCCCATCGTGTTCAGAATGAGTTCTGCTAATTGGACACAAAATTCACTTAATAACAAGAGAAAGGGTATAGTGCTGATGGGGTTATTTATGATCTGGAAGCCTGTGACGAGCGGTGCTCCAAACTGATCAGTGCTGGCTATTTTGTTTGTCATTTATATGCAGTAAGTGATTTGTTAAAGAATAGCGAAGGTAGGGACAATCATTTAGCAGACAGCACCAACACTGGCAGTATGTATATGGAATGAGACGCCACTGGAAGTGTTGATGTGTGTACATCAACAACATTTAAAAGGCATTTGGGGAAATGGATGGGTAGAAAATGATTAGCAGGATATGGGGCAGTAGCTGGGAAATCGGATTAATATGGACAAGTATTTTGACCGAAATGAACCAATTTCGATAAAAGGGCCTCTGTCTGTGCTGTAAACGTCTATGACTCTCCATGGTGGCATCGCAGAGAGGAAAGAAGGTTACCTAAGTTTAAATGATACATTGATCAGTTCGGTCTATGGGCTGAGGAGTGGCAGATAGTGTTGGATAAATGTAAGGTATTTTACTTTGATAAAATCAAGGGATGCAGGACTTGTACAATTAAAATTACTGCCTTGAAGAGTGCTGCAAAATACATAGATTAAAGGTTCTGTGATTTAGTTCTTTGAAGTTGTGTTTCATGTAGATAGGGTGATTAATGATGCTGTTACTGCGCTTACCTTCATTGCTCAAACCGTTATGTGTAGGAGTTGGAACGTCATGGTGAGATCGTACAGGATATTGGTGAGGCATCTTCTCATGTACTCTATCCAGTTCTGGTTACCCTATTATGGGAAAACTATTATTCAGCTGGAGAGAATTCAGAAGAGATATCCCAGAGTGGTGCAAGGAATACATGGATTCAGTTAGAAGGAAATGCTAGATCGGCTGCGGTTTTTTTCACAGGAGTGATGAAGATTGAGGTTTACCCAAAAGATGTCTATACAATCCTGCGGGGTATAGATATCTGGATATAAGTTTGCAGACGTTTCGTCTCTATACTATAACATTTTCAGTGACCTTTGGACGAAGAATTGCTGGTGATTCCTGCTTTCTCATTATGTGTTTGGGATTCTTTGGGTTGGTGATGTCATTTACCGTGGCAATATCATTTCCTGCGGTGAAGTCATTTCCTGTTACTTTTCTCAGAGGGTCGTAAATCGGGACCAAGTCAATGTACTTGTTGACAGAGTTCCGGTTGGAATGCCATACTTCTAGGAATTCTGGTGCATGTCTCTGATTGTCTTAGGATGGATGAGTTGTCCCAGTCAAAATGTTGTCCTTCCTCATTAGTATGTCAGGATATTAGTGAGAAAGGTTTATGTTGTTTTGTGACGATATATGAAAATCAACTAGCTTAAGATGTTGCACAGTATGGTCACGAATCATCTGCA